>NC_053153.1:3924920-4197561 GCF_016808335.1 Panicum virgatum
TCGGCGCGCCATGGCGGACGCCGACGGCGGCGCGCCCGAGGCAATCTCAAGCGTTCCGCAGGGGTTCTCCGGTGACCACGTCATCGCCAGGTGGCCCTCTTGGCTCACTTCCGTCGCCGGGGAGGTCGTCAACGGTTGGCTATCCCGCCGCGCCGACACGTTCGAGCGACTGGACAAGTCAATTAATTCCCCTCTTCTTTCAAAACACAAATTATCGATTCCTCTCTGGTATGATCGCTAAAATCCTAATCCGCCATGGATCCGCATGCAGATCGGCCAGGGCACCTACGACAACGTGTGCGGGATTTGCAGAGCGGCAAGATCGTGGCGTTGAAGCGGGTGAGCTTCGTCAATACATTCTGGAGTGCATCGTCACCTCCCACCTCTCCCATAGCCTACCTCGCCGGCCTCGCTGCACTCTCCGGCCAACGCTTCCGGCGCGTTGGCCAATGCATCATCTGGATCTTGGCTTGGCAGCGGCACATCTACCCAAACTAGGATCGGATCTGGCCCTCTGAACGCTGGCGGAGGCAAGACGCGCGGTGTAGCGATGACGTGCCGGCGGCGGGTGTGCACGCCCGGGAGCCTGCTGCACGGGCGCCCAGGTCTGGCTTAACGGGCCGATCCACGCACCCGGTCCACTTACCAGGAAGGAGGCCCGATCCACTGCACCTTTCGGGTTTGTGGGTGAGACCCGATTCTACGGCTAAAATTGTGTGCTGTATAGATCCGACGGTTAACGGGTTAAAGGGCGACGTGGATTGGGTCCCCGCCCGTGGAATCGCACAGCTTTCGTAGGTAGAAGATGTCATAAGTGTATGCAGATGGCAGTTAAACACAAACAATTGTGGAATCAAAACATATTAGTTACAGAATAGGATTAAGACAAGCAAACTAGCGTACAGGGACAAGTTGATGGAATCATCAATCAAATTAGATAATGAAGACCAGCATATGCAGAAAAACATGATGGAAACAGGTAGCTATTAGGTCACCTCTCCACCAAGTTGACGAGCCCAAACAATTGCTCCCTTGACCTCCTTACGATGCAGGCGGACAACAGAATCCCAAGCTGATTTGACACTTGAAAAAAGTACAGCTGCTGCATCTGATGTGCATCCATCTCCAGCAAGTCCTGCATGGAAACACAGTCATATGTTATGGTTATAGGCATGTTACTACACATGCTAGCTGCAGTAAGCAAGAATAAGTTAATAACATTAGATGCTTTGTCAAGTAAAAAGGAAAGTAGGACTGAAACATGTCGTGTAACGCAAGAGTTTTCAACATATTCCCATCGAAACATTAAAGCAACAGGCAAAGACAAACATTATGAAGTTGAAACAAGGAAACCCTTTTGTTGAGTAGTAGAGTTCAAAATATTGGTCCCCAATAAGGAATGACTGCATGAGAACTATGACAAGTGATAAATTCAGAAATCTATTATGATCTGTGCTAGCAATGTACAGAGACCAAACATAACCATGCTCACAAGCATATGACAATGCAAAAAGGTCTTGGGTGAAAATAGGAATGATGTCATGAACAATTTATAACCATATAAGTAGTGGGTCAAAAGAGCCTCTGGAAAATGTCATATTCAGTAGATGCTGAAAACTAACTCAAAACGGAACAGTGGCATATATTTTTATCAATGTACAAACATAAGAAATAGATTATTTGATGCTGCCAGGATAGGTAATAGTTATCATCACTCAAGCGAGCAAGAAACTAATAATCGTAGCTATCACAACTCTCAATGACTGTTGCAGAATTAACTTTTTCCACCGGGAAATCACAACACATAAAATACAATTTACATTATTAAACTAAAACATAAATAATGAGAAGATGAAAATAGCATACCATGGAGTTCCATTTCCTCTTTGGGAAGTGGATAGTTTACAGATACAACAGGACCAATCTCTCCAGCTTGACGGAAAACCTCACTGGCCATGGCAAAGTCTTGCAGACCACCAAAAATCACCGTTTTTGCAACCCTTTATAACAACAAGATTAAATTGCCAGTCAATCCGAAGGGGGGAAACAAACAAAAAACATAATATCCTTAAGAAAATTATAATTAATATGTTATATGCTACCAAATCATCCATCTATAGTTATAATCTCCTGTTTGTTGCTTACAAAAAAAAGGTACAGATAAATACGTAGGTTCATGGCAACAAGAAAATTCTGAGAACTGAGTTGGTGATGATGTAGGCAGATTTGACATAGAAAAATTAGTCAACAACTTCACCAAGTAAAATGTTCCAGCACACACCTTTGCTTTTCAGAACTTTTCACTTTATCAGTGTCACCAATGGAAGCTTCCTTTGATACCATAGCATCCTTTGCCAACATCTGTGGTTTCTCTGAAACAGCATAACATCTTGCATTGGTACTGAGGAATACTAACAATGGACTAAATACATAACAACAAAAAATATTTTTTCCATTAAAACCTGGATCTGCTTTAATGGAGTTCTCGTTAAGCTTTGCAGCAGCAGAAGTATCATTTGCTTCATCTATTGCATCAGAGTTCTTTGCTTGCACTGCTCGCAAGAGAAAAACACAAGACCATCAGATCAACATTCTATTGAACTTCAGCAGCAACAAATTGTAAGAAATAGAGCCTTACTATTCTCCTTCTTTTGCAAACGTTCCTTCAGCGGGGCACGATTCATCGCTAGTTTTATCCTGATTTTCCTACCAGCAACATGAAATCCATTCTTTTGTTGAATAGCTCGCTCAGCATCTTGAACAGTTGCGCTGGTACCAAGGGGAACAGATTACTTTAAAACAAACCAATGCTTAACATTCTCAAGAAAAATGTTATTACCATCAGCACAGTTGAACGTGAAAAATCATTACAAGTAGTCAAGTACTGGGACAGGCATCGAGGTATATAAAAGTTTATATCATTTGGTCATTTTAGCTCAGTGAACGTTGAATGATGCCCTATTGTCAGCAAATTTGCTAAAAATAAAAAGTTCAAAATTCTAATAAAAGTGCTGGAGCAATGGGAATTGCAGGTTTTTGAACCACATGAGACTCTGACATAGACAAACTTATGTTAACATTCAGACGCTATTAGAAACAGCACAGTTAAACGTGAACAGTCATTACAAATAGTCAAGTACTGGGATAGGCATTGAGCTATATGATAAGTTTATATCATTTTGGTTTTGGCCCAGTCAATGTTAAATTGCTGACAAAATGAACACTTCTAAATTCTAGTAAAACATTGCAGTAAGGATTTGCAGGTGATTGAACCACTTGAAACTTCTGACATAGACAAACTTATGTTTAACAATCATAAACAATTGGCTCAGAAGCTTCACGATATTTGCTCAAAACTGCATCTCGACACAAGCAGAAAGTAATGCCAACATAGGCGATTTCTGAAATAACTTACAATTGCACGAACCCAAAACCTCGACTCGTCTCCGATCCTGCAACAAAAGAGCATGGCCGCATAAGCCCAACCGGCGCGATATCAATCCCAACTAAACAGCAACCGAATTTCTCCATCTCACCTTTCTCCGCAACCATGAAGCAGCGCCGCACCGGGCCGACCTCGCTAAACACCGCCTCGAGCTGCACGACAACGAAATGCTCAATTCCAAGCTACGACCGTAAATGAAGGTAGCAGTTGAGCATTCGGCAGCTCGCGCTTACATCGGAGGACTTGAAGGTGTAGGGCAGGTTGGAGACGAACACGGTGGAGGGGCTGTGTCCTCCTCCAGTGCCGCCGGTGGCCGCGTCGCCTTCCGCGGCGGGTTCTCCGCCGCCGCCGTGCTGCTTCCGCTTACCCATCGCCGGCGTCGGGGAACCGTGGGAACCGGGTGGCTTCACGGCTGCGACGATGAGACGGGGAGGTTTTGTTGGGCTAGGGTTTATAGTTGAGGCTGATAAGTGGGCTGTCATGGGCTTTTATGCAGATGTTGTTGGGTTCGGCCAATTTTTAAAGGTTGGGCTTTCGGACGGACGGCCCGCTCAAGAGTGACGACTGACGACGTGGGGCCGAAGAAGTGACGTAGCGCTAGGTTTGAAGATACTTTTTTTTTGCCTCGGGCGGGTTCGTGTGCTCTTCCCCGATGTAAACAAGACAACAATTAGGTCTCCACTAAAAAACAAGGCAAAATAGCGAAATATATCCCTCTACTTTTTTCAAAGATTCAAATGCGTCTTTCAACTACCAAAGATATCAATTTAGTTCTTTTTAAAAAACTATATCAATTTAATCCTCAAACTTTTTATTTGAGCTCAAGTTCAACTTTGATGTGATGTGACACACCTATGTGGCCTGCCAAGTCACCCTAAAGTGTATGTAAAGTTCTCGTATGTTACCAATTGCAATACATGTATCAATTCAAGTGCTATGTTAACTAATAATTTATTAATAGAGCAAAAGTAAGTACTGATCTTGAGTGTATGAATAAAAGGTTTATTTTTTATTTATTTGTGCATTCTAATTGAATATTAAACCATATTTTTTTATGAGGCATCAAATGCGAGGAAAAATTAGTGGTTAAAGAGTTTATTTATATCTATTGACTTATTTTTCATCACCAATTGTTAACTAAGTATGCCTATGTAGCACGTCATATAGGACCAGGGATGAAATTGAGCCAAAATAGAAATTTTGAGAACTAGACTGATCAATTTCATAATTAGAGAATGATTTTGAGCCCGAGTGAAAAGTTGCCAATTAAATCGGCTATTTTGTCAAAGAAAAAAAAACAGTACTAGGTGGCACTAGCGTTGCTTTCTTCTTTCGCAACTGTTTGCGTGGAACACCTCCATATTTTGTTCAAGCGTGCGGTTGCCAAAATAAAAAAACATAGACGTCCATCTAATAAGCTTGTTGTAACTATATCTAAAAAGCAAATTAAAGCTTGTATGGAGAATCAATCAAAATATTTTTTCTAGGTGAGCAAGTTATTATTTTATAAAGGAAAATACTATATTATATTTGTCTATTATTTTCCTTTCATCTTCTTCATTTCGCGATGTAACTCGCTCTACATTGCCACCCACTATTTTCCCTAGCAATGCTGCCATGTCTACCACCTTGGGACCGGGGGCGGACGCAGCTCCGGCCCATGACTAGGACCAAATTCAGCTATGTACATGAGCCTCTAGTTATTAGACTTTTCAGTGAATTGAATCTTTGGAATTTAGACCAAAATTAAGAAGTGGTGGTGGAGATTATTGGGCCGCGACTAAAGCCATGACCCAGGTGACCCTAGTGGCAGGCCCGCCACTACTTGGGACGGACCAACTTGTTGTATAAAGATGTCCAAGTACAAATCCGCTAGCAGAAGCTTGCGACCCCAACCTCATCTCTTAACATTTATTCACATTGGTTGAATATCATTTTTCCTGCTATTTTCGAGCATTCGAAGGATAAAAGGATGTTTAGATAATCAAGCTTTATTAATTTTTAAGAAATCTAAATCTAGCACGATTTAGACCGATTTTAGTAGGAAGTGGCAATATACAGCTACCAAGACTTCGAACTCGGTAACGGTGCTAGATTTTTCTTCCTCATTATCCTATAATAAAAAAAACTCCCTCTTTTCTTCTCATAAATAAATATGCTATGTTAGTAAATTTACTGATATCTCATTACATTTAATATTTATAATATTTTATAACACTTCATTAAAATTGGCCATAGTTTGACACAAAACAACCTATAAACTCGATAGTTCGGTCGTTTCATGGCCAAACGCACTCGGCGCGACGTGGCCTGTCCCTTCCTGTGCGTTGGAACCTGCTTGCGCATCGCACGCAAACCGGTCCTGACCCCGGCCGAGACGGCGACAGGGGACGGGCAGCGGCCGGACAGGCTGCCGCCACCCGCCACAGCCAGCAGGCGGCGAGGAAGAAGACACGGCCCGCCAAGCTTCCCCCGGCGAAAGGAACAGGAAGGCCGCGTCCTCCGGCCGGCGCGTGGTGGTAGTGGGATGGAGAGGGCCGCCGCCGCGGCGCTCGGCTGCGCCCTCCGCTCCCCTTCTCCCTCCCCGTCCCCGGCGCCCCAGTGGCCGCCGCTCCTTCGCTGCCATCGCCGCTGCCCGCCCGGGCCTCCCCGCCCCCTCCTGCCGCCCGCGCTCCGCTTCAGGTGACGAGCTGCCTCCTGTTATTGCTGCTGTTGCTCCGTTTTTCCTCTCTGTTGCTGTCAGCGGGATATACTGAAATGATGCTAGCGCTTGGTAGCTGTTCGACGAAATGACTGTTCATTTGAGCGTTGGGACGGTCGATGGCACCCTCTTATCTGCAATTGTGTTAGAGCGTGTTAGAGCATTTCTATATATACTGGAACACGATGAGAAGCTTGGGACATTTGAGCGTGGGGATCCAAATGCCAGTCAAATTTGAAGGGTTAAGTTCTCTGGGCTTATTACTAGGGTTTATGAGGTGCGCTAACATTTTCCAAACGCAACGAATTTCTGTGCTTTGACTTTCTAGTAGGTGGCCAACTATAATTTTGGATTTAATGTAAGGAGTTGAAGTTTGTTTCATGTCCATGATTCTGGGATGGGAGGTTGGAGTCTGATGATATAGCAAGCAATTGAGCATTACGTTACATGTGTGCGATTTGGTAAAACGGTTTGTCATGTTGCTACGGAACCATGCTGGGCTAAATTTCGATCACCTAGGACCTATCGGCCAAGCTAGGCTGCATGTCGAAGTAGGTGTGGTCGTGTGGGCAAAGGGGTTTGAGAAAAGGGTAAAGCCACCATATGGGGTGTGTGGACGCCCTTGGGCAAATGGGTTTGCAAAAAAGGGAGAGCCACCATATCTGCTATACGCACCATGTAAGGTTTTACTGTTCCCTAATTGTTTAGCGATGCAAGCTGGGTAACCCCAGAAGTTAGTTATCATTTAACATCTACTAATTTGAATTTCATATAAGATCATTGGTCCAGATTGTAGTATGGGAATGACTAACGAACGCATCAATTGCTTAAGACTCAAAAACTTGTAGGCATGTAAAGATTAAACTTGTCCTCCTTTAACACTTTGATTCCTACTTTTCTATCGAAATGAGAATATTTTTTGGTGTACATTAGTACATGTTTCTGAACTTGTTTATTAAAACTAACTGCTTTTAGACTATTAGATTTGAGATTTTGGCGATACCTTATGCTACTTCAGTCAAAACAGGCCTCTAGACATGACAAAGGGGCAGAGTAGCAACTCACTTAAGACCTTCAGCTCATCTGGACACTCAGGGGTCAGACAGAACAATGACGATTTAGTTAACGGCAAGCTACTAATAGATTGTGGGGAAGAGCAAGATTGTGTGCTCGGTAAGTTCCCTGTGGAAATTTTTTTTATATCATCCAAGTTTCAAATTGTTACTTCGATTTTCAGGCAGAATTGAAATCATGCACCTCTAGAAGGTGGCCATCAGCTTATTTCAGGACGAACTGTTGTAATAGTAACTGGCATAGGATACAGCGCATATGGTACAAACTAATTATGATATAAAAACTGAAGGAGAAGGCAACCACTTGGTCAAAATTTCATGTTTCTGTAGTGAAAGTTGCAGTGTTTGTTTTCTCCTTTCCATGTTACACTTGTTGCTTCTTGCAGTTGAACTTGTGTTTCTATCTGACCTCTCAATGTTATGTAGCTAGATGCCTAGATCACATGTTCTTTTCTTTAGAACTAGAACACATGTTCTTTTGTTATTGTAGTTATGAGATTTTGTTACACACTTCTATTGTTAACGCCTTTGTGCTCTTATGTATAAATTTCTTCATATTCCATACATTTTTTAGGTGGCATAGTTGCGCTGGGAAAGTTTGATGCCCTTCACATTGGCCATCGGGAACTAGCAATGCATGCTTCTAGAGCAGGGACTCCTTTTCTTCTTTCTTTTGTGGGAATGGCCGAAGTACTCGGCTGGACGTATAGGTGAGCCTACACGAAAACTTTCATAGCTTACCTTTAGAAGTTTAGAGACTTCTCTTTGGCAATCATTAACCCCAAATCAGCGAGGGCTTTACATGAGTATTTCCTTTTCTACAGGCCTCCTATAGTTGCTCAGTGTGATCGCAAGCGAGTCCTTTCATCTTGGGCTCCATACTGTAGGAATGTCGTACCTCTTGAATACCAAGTTGAGTTTTCAAAGGTCCGGTCTCTATCTCCACGGCAATTTGTTGAAAGGTTATCAAAGGATCTTAGAATAAAAGGTGTCGTGGCAGGTACAGACATTTTATTTTTATCCTGCAGGTTCTGTATTGTGCTTCACCATCCTGCCCCTTCACTAATATTTTCTTTGTACAATGACAGGTGAAAATTACAGATTTGGTTATAAAGCATCAGGTGATGCAGCTGAGTTAGTTAAACTATGTGAGGAATTTGGTTTAAGCGCATTCATTGTACGCTCTGTCATGGACACAGCAAAAAGATCTCATAATGGAGCTGCAGCTGCTATAAATTCAAGTGATAAAGGACAGGTCTCTTCCAGCCGTGTCCGCCATGCATTGGCTATGGGTGACATGGAATATGTCTCCGAATTACTAGGGAGGAAACACCGTCTTGTGCTAATGGTTAACCAAAAGTGCCTTCATGAAAGGAAAAAGATTGTACTTCCTAATTCCTGCATGTTGAACATGCCACCAGCTGAAGGTCTGTATGAAAACTGCGACCTTGTTAATGGAGAGTATCTTGGACCATGTAGAGTGATCATCACCTCTGACACCATCGTCATTGAGATGAAAGATGAGAACAGTTTGTCTCCCAATCCAATTCAAGAAGTCGGGCAATTAGGCATTGAGTTTGGATAAAGTTAAGTAAATTTGTGCTCTATTGGTGGGAGGCCATCTTTTTAATTTACCTTTTTTTGGAGATTGATTCCAAAAGGAGAAGGCTTTGGTGGAAATACTGCAAGGGAAGTCAAGGACTGTGTTTAAGTATGCAGTTTGCCTCGCTATGATTGAGTTCAGGAGCATCTTGTAGTCTCACAAGAATGCTTTCTTTCAGAACGTCAAGATCAGTCCAAGCTTACCATACAAGGACTGTGGGGTCAAAGTGACATTTCTTTTGATCTGACAAGCTGCATCCATCGAATCAAGCTGCATCCTTACCTGGAACACGCTGTAGCTTATACATTGTAGTTTTAGCTCATACATTGGTAGGGAGCATGGTTGGTCATTTGTCAACATTGTAGCATCTGTTATTACTTGAATGTTTAGTTGTTACAATTAGAACTTTTCTGATAAAGAACTTTTGATCTCTCCAGATTTCTTTTAGACGAACTTGCAGCTGTCCTTTTGGCTGCTGCTAGCATGTAGAAATACTATTTGTTAGACATGCTTAACACCTGGAGACTAAAGAGAGTTTTTTTGGGGGTGCACATTTGAAAAAGATAGGGAAAATTCGATTCATGCCACCACAACTCCGTGAAATTGGGTTTCACGTTGAAAATCATGCCACTCAATGGCATCGATTTCAACATGAAATCAAAAATCGTGAAATTGTAGTGGCATGGATCCAACTGACCCTTGAAGATACTGGCAACTTCTGCAGTTCTGCTTCTGCTGTGATATACCTCTGGTACTGTGAGCAGTTGTGCACAGACATCTCGAACGTATAGATGATCAACATTGATGGTTTCGTGACCATTACAGGTTTTCGACTACTGAGGTAAACTGTTTAATTTTGCTTCCACCTACTTCATCGAACATTTGTTGTAGCGGTTGCATTTGAATGTTGCTGCAATTTAGGCCTTGTTTAGATGCACCCAAAACCAAAACTTTTTAAAACTGGATCACTTTTTGGAATTTTGGAGCTAAACAGGCCTTTGTAAAGTTATGGATGTAAAGATTTGGTTCCAGGGTTGTAAAGTTTTTGAAGTATTAAACGTAGATTAATAACATAGATTCTGTTTTGTAAACTATAAGATGAATTATTAATTCTAATTAATCCGTTATTAGCAAATATTTACTGTAGCATCACATGGTCGAATTATGATGCAATTAGGTTCAAAAGATTCGTCTCGCAATTTAATGCAAAATGTGCAATTGGTTTTTTTGTCCATATTTAGGCCTTGTTTGGGAGGGCTCCGACTCCTTGTAAAAAGGGTGGAGCCGGAGCAGGTGGAGTTGCGTTTTGTGGTTCCACCGGCTCCACCTACTCAAAGCATCTCCAACAGCTTCTTTCAATTACACTAGCTAAATAATGTTTAGCTAGTCATTTAGCTAACTATTTAGCTATCTAAAGGATAAGGATGGGAAAGCCAACAGCTTATCCATCCAATTCCTTCCCCATCTCATCCCCTTCTTCACGAGCAGCCACTGACAGCCATGCCCACCGCGTCAGCACCCTCCAGCTCCTCACACTCGCCGCACCTCCTGCATCTCGTCGGAGGCGCGTGCAGTCCCCCGCCGCCGGCCGCTGCTCGCCGGTGCGCGCGGGCACGCATGGCCGCCGCCGCCGGCCGCTGCTCGCCGGTGCGCGCGGGCACGCATGGCCGCCGCCGTCGACCGCTGCCGGCCGCCCGCGGGCTCGCGCGGCCCCTGCCGCCGGCCGCCGCTCGCAAGCGCGGGCGCGGGCGAGCACGCGCGGCCCCCGCCGCCGGACGCTAGCCCTACTGCAGGCGCGGGCAGGCGCGCGCAGCCCCCGCCGCTGGCCGCTAGCCCTCCCCATGGCACGGGCGGGCCTTGGAGGAGCTCGGGGAGAGGCACAGACGGGCCATGAGAGGAGCGTTGCCGTGGCTGAGGGGCGCCGCCGGAGGTCGAGGGCCGCCGAGGCCGAGGGGCGCCGCCGGAGGCCGGAGGACGGGAGGACAGCGACGAGGATGACCGCATCGGGAGGAAGATAGCGAGGAGATAGCGAACCGAATAACGAGTGGAGGAGGATGGAGAGTCTGTTGGATGGGGATTTTTACTGTCCTTGTTTCAAATTTAGCTAGTCAAGTCTATTTACCTAACTTATTGGAGTTGCTCTCCCATGCCAGTATGGAGCGGCTCCACTTTTTAACCGTGTGTTTGGTTGAGGGTTGGGGTGAGGTGGGTTGGGTTGGACCCGTCCCTACGACTATTTGGATGGAATCCGAGGTGGGTTGGGTTGGACCCAGAAGCGAATATTCGCGTGAGATGCGCGTCGGCTCCGTCCGCTGAAATCTGGCGGACGGAGCGAACCCCCTTTTCTTTCGTTGGGAGCGCCGTGAGCGTCGTTCGGTCCTCGTTCGCGACCGCGCCGGCGGGCAGCAGGTCGCGGCGGGCAGGAGCGGACCCGGTGGGCAGGAGGCCACGCGCGTGCTCGACTTGGGAGGCCACGGCAGGCGAGCTCGAGCCCCGACCAGGAACGGCGCGTCTGCGGCTGGACGGCAGCGGGCGGCGGAGGCCGGGCTGTGGCGCGTCGTCGGTAGGGCATCGGAGGCAGGGTGACGGCGGGGGGGCTTCGGCGGCGCGAGCTCGGTCGCGGAGGAGGGCGGGGCGGCGGAGGAGGGTGGAAACAGGCACGTGGCTGGGCGGGGCAGGGTGTGGACCTCCGGCTGCCGGGACAGGGCGAGGCGGAGGGTCGGGGCGAGGCGGCGAGCTCTGCCGCCGCGGTCAGAGGAGGCGAGCTCGGCCGGCAGGGGCTGCGCAGCCCGGCCGGCGGCGAGGGCCGGGCGCAGGCGGCCGGCTTCGGGCGCAGGCCGCCGGAGGGGGGCCGGGCGCGGTGCCCCCCTGAGGAAGAAGATAAGGGTTAGAAAAAAAAGAAAAAGGTGAGAGATTGACAGGTGGGGTCTATTGGTGGCAAGTGGGACCCTCATTAACGGTGTTATCATGCCATCCAACCCGTATTCCCAATTCTTTCAACCAAACATGAAATGGGTTCACTCTATCCCCAAAATCAGAAGTGCAACCAAACAATGGATGGGTCGGTTCCGTCCCCAAAATCCGGGTTGGATCCAACCCAATCCATTGATCCCGCAACCAAACACACGGTAAGTGTTTAGTAGGGCTCTAGCGGGAGCCGCCGAAGAATCCGGAGCTGGAGTCCTGCCAAACAGACCCTTAATATTTTATGTATGTGTCCAAACATTTGATGCAAAGTTTACAGCCATTTGAAATGTAAAATTTACAACCATTTTGAATGTAAAGTTTTTGCATCTAAACAAGGTTTTAGCCAAGCTGCCGACCCATTTATTTACTCTCTTTTTCGCACAAAATTGATGTTAAAAAAACAAAGGGATCTCATTTCCAATGCAGAAATTTTATAGCTGAATACTGCTACACACCATCCAGCATAATGAGTGCCATGTAGAGAACTAAAGAAAGAAATTGCAGGCCTCAAGGGCACATGATCGCAAAAGAAGCTATGGACTGTGAATCGATCTGCCATTGCCCAACTGATGAATCATCCACGAAATGAATGGACATGAACAAAATTGCATAAATTCGAATAAAATGCTTGCAAAACTGTGAAGAATTTGCCTGGCTTTTCCCTCCGTTGACCGTCAGATAGGAGTTTAAATCAATCAAGATTCGACCATCTTTCGCCCCAAGAAAATATATGCACACTGGTACCGGAAATACACACGCATTTTCCAATTATTACAGCTAGCCCCCTTCTCTGCTTACGCAAAATTTGCAAAAGTCGAGTAACATAGGCACAAAACTTTACCGTTATTGCAACCTGGTCCTTCCCCCATCCTGTTCTTACCTTAAACCTACTATCCCCCTTCTCCCGCCGCCGCTTCCTCCCTCCCTCCGCACGCGCGCCGCCAGCTCCGGCCGCGTCTGGCGACTCTACCGCCGCCTCCTCCTCCCCCCGCACGCGTGACCCAGTTATCGCCGTGCGTCAAGGCTCTCCGCCGCCGCGACCGCCTTCCGCCCGCGCACCGCTAATTGCTCTAGGGATGGCGACTTCCGCGCTGCTCCGCGCTCTCCGGCGGCCTTCGCCCGAAGCCGCGCTGCGATTGGTGAGTGGAATTTGGTATCTTTTATCTCTTTGGTAATCCTACTACTGAGATTTGAATAGCAAGCTACAAGTGGGGCGTTGGTGTCTAGAAGTAGTTTAGGAGGGGACAAAGGGATAATGAGTAAAGGTCATGTTTTTCTGCAATAGCAGATGAGCATTTGCTCTATTCTGTCGAGAAAGTCTATCATCTGAAAAAAAAAGCTGATGATTGTTTTCTTTGTTGAGGAGTAACCACTAGTGTGAATTGAAGTTCTTGGTGAGAAAAAAAGATGACATAACTTCCATTGGGAAAATTTATTCTCTCCTTCAGTTTCAACAAAATGGAGCCATTTGTTTGCTACGTTTGTGATACACATCCTTTACTTTTGACTGATTTGAAGATTTGTGTAAAATTAATTAATTCCATGAATTATTTTTATGGTTGCACTAACAAGAGACAAGTGACAGCTTCATTTCATTTAGGTCGCTTATTTACCACAAATACTATGGTTGCATAGGTTAGGTAGGT
This sequence comes from Panicum virgatum, assembly GCF_016808335.1. Taxonomy (NCBI): domain Eukaryota; kingdom Viridiplantae; phylum Streptophyta; class Magnoliopsida; order Poales; family Poaceae; genus Panicum; species Panicum virgatum. The sequence goes on from NC_053153.1 coordinate 3,938,356, forward strand.
ATAGTTTCTTGATTCAAGAACAAAGTTATCTAGGCGACTAGGCCTTTTTGTCTGTCCAGTATGTGATCTAATCAATGTGGGATGTTTCTGGAGTTTGATTAGCAAACCCTATTTTCATACTTTATTCCTTTATATTACATTGCTGCCTGCATTTTACTAATTGCCATTTGATTGCTGTTACATGGTGTAGGCAATGAGTGCAAATGCGCAAGCAATTACTGGATATAGACATCTGAATAACAGGAATCTAAGTGTTTTCAATGAGTTCTCGAAGCAACTAAAGGGGGAGGCCAAGAGGTATGTGTTATTTTCTAAGGTCTCCACTGCTATGGAAACCCAGAAAAAATGAACAAAAAGATCAATATAGCAGTCATATAACATTATAATAGTTGTATGTTTTTCTTTTTCAATTCTATACTACTTGATCACCTTTTATAAGCAATTATGCTTATCAACATTTTTTCGCTTCATTTATTATATTTTGTTGCAGTAATCCTGAACTCCAGAAATCCATGAAAGAGTTTAGCGAGAAACTTGGTGTGGTAAAGGAAGACCTCAAAGTAAGGTACAAGTTGGCAGAAGTGTCACATTTTTTTCATTTTGAATCGTCTGCATATAGTGGTTAAAATTAGGATATACTTTTTAATGAAGAAGATCTGTACTTTTGAATGTCTTTATTGAGGACACCACAATTACAATTTATGCAGAACTAAGAAAACAACAGAGACAATATACAAAAGTGTTGATGATGTCTGGACTGAAGCTGAGGAGACATCTAAAAAGGTAAGTCAGCCACAGTGTGTGTCAAGGATGATTGTTTAATATTTATACAAATGTGTCCTATTCATTTCTTTGTTTATTTGTGCTCATAGACTTGTGGGGGGCATTCTTTTTTCATTTCTAGGTTACTGCAAATATCAAAGAAAAAGTGTTTGCTGCTAAAGAAGAGGTAAGTGATAATTAATATCACTTTGATACGGTATGCATATGAATTTCTTTATGCATGTATTCTTTTCCTTGATTGAATGGTTAACAGGTAAAGGAAAGTTTTGGACTTGGAAAAGAAGAGAGTACAAGTTGCAAGGATGGTTCGCCTGGAGCTTCAAAAAATGAGAAAACCGAGGCATCCTCGCATTCAGACCGCGCGTCTGAAGATGCCAGCCATACATTATTTACTAAATTGAAGTCAACAATCTCATCTGCTTCACCTGTTGTATCTGGTGCATTTGCAAAGTTGAAGGATACAAAAGTATCAACTTTAGCTAAACAGGGATATGAAGTTATCAAGGATGAATTAAGCTCTACCTCTAGCAGAAAGAAGAAACATCAAGCTAGACATGCTTCTGCTAAGGTAGAAAAGAGTACAAGAACTGATTTAGTTATTATGCCAACAAAGAAGTCGGTGCTGGGTGAAAAATGGGAAGCATTTAAGAATAAGGTATATTTAGATAAGATTGTTCAACTTTTGTTCCTATCTTTTTCATATAAATCCCCTATCTGAAATCCTTTTTTTTCTTTCTATAAGATCCGAGGTCACCCAGTCTATAAGAGAGTTGATGAATACACCAAACCTGTTGTAACCAAGGGACAAGAGGTACCATCGCAATGCTGTACAGTTGTATTTGATGTATTTGGTCAAACATAGTTTTCCCTTGTAGTGATATACATGTTTTGCATATGCAAATGCAGGTAGCTGAGGACGTCCGAGAAAGATGGGAGACAAGTGACAATCCAGTAGTTCAGAAAATCCAAGAGTATGATGTACTCCATCATTTCTTTGTTCTATCTGATTACAAAATTTGATCTTCTCTTTATTTCTCTTATCAGTTATGACATTAGATATTGTGTCTTGAAAGCACCACGTATGGCAACTGAGTGGTGCATTCATGGTTGCAAATCCATTGGTGTTGTTAATGACACAAACGGGATGAAAAATAAATGCTAATCACTTTCTTGTATATGCAAATCAATTAAATTTTGCGTCTGACATGTTGGTTTCCCTTTGTTCTTGCCTTGTAGTTTGAACGAATCTTTGCTTGAAGAAACCACAGCTGCGGTGACATTCAGAGAAATCCGGCAACGAGACCCGTAAGGCGCGTGTAACATATCTGAGAAACTTAGGAGGTAGCTGAGTTATGTTTCACTATTTTGTGCACAGGTCCTTTTCTTTATCTGATTTTGTTGCTGATGTTCAAGAAATGATCAAGCCTGTTCTCACTGCATATTCAAAGGTAACTCTTGTCGTACTAAGGAGAAATCCTCTCGTTCATTGAACTAGCATGATTGCTGATTGTACTAACGAGATGGGTTGGTTGTGTATTACTCCCACCTTTTCTTGATCAACTAGTTTAAAGATTTGTAGATTATAATGGTACCACTGGATTCATGTTGGAACACACTTTAATATGATGTCAATGTCATGGTCATGAACATTATAATACAACACATGAGATATTGACGTACAAATTTCTATTAGAACTGCACTGAGTAAAATTGGGCCCTGCGTTTTGAAATGGAGGGAGTGCTTCTTTACATATATCTGGTGATAGTGCGATTATTATGAAACTAGCGAGTTTCAGATAAGGTTATAATTTCAAAGGGATTTGTTTGATAAGTTCAAATGGACCGATTGAGATTCTCTTTCTAAGAATCTTTGGTTATCTAACAATTACATATGCTGCTTTCAGGGTGATGTGGAGACTTTAAAAAAATATTGCACCAAGGAAGTGATTGAGCGCTGCAAAGGAGAGAGACAAGCGTATGCATCACAGGGCATATTTTTTGACCACAAGGTAGGCCATTGTTGACTTATGTGTTGAACATTCCCTTTTCCCAAAGCTTTTTTGAGTAAAATGTTGAAACATGTTCCCTCTTTTTGAATTTAGTCACAGTGTTCTGTACAATATTTTCTTTGTATTGGCTGTAACTTGCTGCTCCTAAGCTGGGAACAGCCTTCTGGCTTTCTTAAAAAAGAATGAAGAAAAAATAAAATCTTATATTTCATGGCATTTCCAGATCCTGCATATTTCAGAAGCTGATGTATTGGAAACAAAAATGTTTGGATCTTCACCCCTGATTATCTTGCGTGTAAGTACATTAGCTGTAATTAGTTTTTTTTGTTGTTCTGAGTTTATCCTGCTTACAATGCATGCTTGTCTCCAATATATTTCAGTTCCAAACGCAACAGATATACTGTGTCCGAGATAGAGAAGGACAAGTCATGGAAGGAGGACAGGTAGGCTATTTCCATGGGGATATATAACCATCTTTTCTATATGTTTGTCATGTGTGGTAGGCTGATTATAGGGTAACTTCATTGTGATCTGGTTGACTGAATTTGTCTCTTATCATGATCTTTCTCATGCTTTACTCCATGCTTGATAGAACCTGGTGAATATGCCCGTGAACCTTATTGCATTTAGGTATGAAAACTAAAGTAATATCGCAAACCCTCCACCTGAGTTTGGAACTTTTGACTCTCTGGGTAGGCTATGTATCTAGTGCTGTGAAGGTGAAATGTTTCCATTTTAGTTCGACAAGGGCAGTTTTACTTGAACCTGAGTGGTACCATGGTGGGACTCCTACATAGCAGGTCGTTAAATGTTTACATTGGTTTATCTGAATAGCTCAAGTTTTTATCCACCGGCATATATATGACAGTGAAAAGCCCAAGATTTACTGCACCTCATAGTTGACAGGTGACATTGCAGTTGACATATGTAACAAATGCTAATTCTATTTTCTTGGTGTAAATGTTCCAGGATACCATTCAAACCGTCTTTTATTCATGGGCTATGCAACTTCTTGACAGCGATGAGGTGCCAGAAGAAGAATCATATTACCCGGTTTGGCGGCTGCGTGAGATGCAACAAGCTGGCATCAAAGCCCTCATATAGAGCAGACTGTCTTGTTTTCGTTCTTGTTCTTCATTTGATCAGCTATTGCTCTACTTTCACTGCTGCTCAACGAGCCATGTGCCCCCTTGGTGCAAAGCAATTTTCCACATTGTTTCTTTTGATGTGTCCTGATGGTAGCAGTCTGTTCCTATTCTTTCCTGATGTATCTATTATCTAACGCTTGTGTTGATCACAAAGTTCACGCCGTCTACTAAAAAACGGTTGCAAGCAGCATACTTGTGACTTGTTTTTGGATTGGAAATGAAACACACAAGGGTTGTCACGGACAACACAGATCCTGGGTATATAGTCTTTGGATTCGCGCTTTATGTGTGCTGATGAGGCTATGCTGAAGCTCCGTTCTATCTCAGGGTGTGTTTATTTTTTGGCGTAAATTTTTGGATAAGAATCTTACTATTTCGGAGCACTAAATAAAGTTTATTTATAAAATCTTTTGCACAGATGTTGTAAATCGCAAGATGAATCTAGATTCGTCTTGCGATTTACAACCCATCCGTACAAAAAGTTTTGCAAATAGATTTTATTTAGTACTTCATGCATATGTCCAAATATTCGATGTGATGTTTTTGGGTGTAAAATTTTGGAATATAAACCGGGCCTGAGAACGGACCCTCAGCCGAAAGAGTCAGCAACCCAGCACGGCCTAGCATTGTCAGTTAGGCACCATGGCCGAACAGGCGCGCCACACACCATGCGCAGGTGCTGCCGCTGCCCGAGACAGACCAAGGGTGTCTGCTGCTGCGATGTGCAACTGCTCATTAGGTTGTGACCTGATGTGATGCACAGCGACATTGACAGCTTAACAGGTCGAACAGAAAGCGCAGCAAGATCCATTACATCATTAGTATATTCATGTTGCTAATTGCTGAATACTCCCTTCATTTCAAATTATAAGTTATTTCGAATTATAGGTTGTTCCGGCTTTCTAGATACATAATTACACAAATACTCCCTCCATTTCAAATTATAAGTTGTTTTAACTTTTCTAGATACATAATTTACATAACATATATCTAGATTTACATAACATGGATCTAGATACATAGAAAATAGTATGTATTTAAAAAAACAAAACTACTTGGAGTAGATAAAAGTTCAAGCCACCAACGCATTGCTCGTCTACTTACAGTCAACTAGTCAAGTTTGTTCTCCCCAAGTGCCATCGCCCAGTGATGTCGGGCGCACGTGGCCAATTGATTTGTAACAATATATGCCAACGAACGGGCATCCAACATGTTCAAGTTGCTCGCAACTGATCGCTATTAACCAATCAATAGTCCAGTCAGAAAAGAGTTGTCCTCGAATGTTACAGGAACCTAAAATCAATACGCTTTGCAGAAGGTGGGGAAATATACGACACACTTGTCGAAGTAGAACCGGACCATAAACATGAGTTATCCTGTACAGACCTGTGCTCCCCAAAGCACGAGCTTATTGCCACCTGACTAAACCCGACAGTGTTGCCAATGGATGAGCAGACCCACTCGGACCGTGAGACTTGCAAATAACAGCTCGTATAAACATCTTTTGGTCCAAAGCAGCTGAAACCGATGGTTCCTACTTCACTGAACCATGCCAAAAAAAAGAGACTCAATTCTCTCGACAAAATCGAAACCTGTCATGGTGCCGTGCTTGTTCTGACTCATGAGCTTGTCTTTATTTGTTCATATTTTTCACCTATGTTTCCACCTTTCTGCTTTTGAAATTCAATGTACCGTAAAGTGCTAGAAAAGAAGGCCTCCGTAGATGGATCAGCTACAGCGTTGTCACTTTGCTGCTCAGTCCTAATCAATTCGATCAAATCTTGAATCACAGTATTTGTGATCTGTGGGATTCCTTTCTCAAAGAAGTACAAGTACCTGAAAATGGTGAAAGTATGAGGGTTTACACAGGCAGATATATTTTATAAACCAGAAAACAAATAAAATATAGTTCTCGAGTTTACTTGTTCAAAATTTCGATAAATAGAGTCACAGATCCACTGCTTCCCCTTGTTGCATTAGCCATCTGTTGCGCAGCATTTGCGATTCTCAAGGCACGCTTTAAACAAAGGAGGACCCTGGAACAAAGTTCAAATTAGGAAGTCAGAAATATCTCAGATATTATTCAATAACAGTTCTAAAGGCTATATAAAACCTTTAGTTAACATTTTTCTGTATAGCCATGAGATCTGGGGCCATGACATCATGCAATTAGTTTGACCAGACATGAACCCATGAAATTATGATAGATACTTATCTTATACTGTTGTGATACAGCTGTGCTAACAATTTATTTGCACTACTAACCAAAAGATGGGCAACATAATCATGAGACCCATAAGCAGTGTGTTTACACTGAGTACGATCAATCGTCTTACCTTTCACCATCCATTATTCCATCTTGGTCATCAGTCCAGAAAAGATGCGAACACGCATAGACTGCTCGGCATTGATCAGGCTTCTTGAGAAGTTTTGCTGAGTACTGCACAAAACAGTAGCAATGTTATTGACATGAGGTGTTTTGCAGTCGGTCGAAAGAAAATTGGTCCCAGGCAAATAACAGGGTTTGAGAAGGCTACATTAAAGCAAGACTCATTACCCCTGTTGTCTTATGGGTGAGGGTGTCTCTGTTTTCCACCCCGAATATATTCATTCGCTGAAGGGTTCCAATGATTAGGTGAATTGCTGTTATTTGAGCCTTTGAATCCTGCTTGCGGCAAAGAAACATTATAAGTGAAAAATGGAACGGGATATAAATGCAACCAAATGTCCTTACAAAGGCGCATTCACGATACAATACAAAGTTGCATCAAACAACTCAGGTAAGTAGTCGTTCACAGATGGAATGAGGTGGGAGGGGGACGTACCGCAATTTCTTCTTCATATAAAATGAATGCTTGTGTAAAGAATTCATAAGCAACTGGTTCCAAATCACAGTCATTGGCAGCCTAAATTAAGAATCATAGTCAGAAAATAGCGAGAATTATGAAAATTGGCGATAATTTTTTTTTGTTTTCCTTGGAAAAGAATAGATTGTTACAAACATACCTCTGCGCACTGCAAATACAGTCTCAGAGCTAACTCGGGAGAAGGAACACATGAAAGCGCTTCAATAGTCTGGACATAATAAGAACAATGAGTGTGCAGACAAATATGGAGAGATCCTATGAAACAATTTGCAATTATGCATCTAAAATTGGGTGTGCCAGGTTACTACTTATTAACCATAATTTGCCAACATCTTCGAGTTAATTAATGATGAGAGATATATAGCGTTCCTTGGCTTTTCCTATTCAATTTATACATAGGCATGGAAAGCAAAATTATTTATAATTGAAAAGCATATTTATGCTGCATGCCTGTCCTGTGAGTGGAATTCAAAGTAATATGCATGAAAATAAATCTATGAAATAACCTGATGCAAGATCTGGAAGATTTTTTTTGGAGTTGCAGGCACGTCCTCCCCAGTGACATCTCCATCTTGACCTTGTAATCGCCTAACCAACTGCAAATAAGATGAGTTATCCACATAGATGCTTCAATGATAATAGCTGCATAGATCAATGTAGAACAAAATATGATCTATTTATTTTTGTTCCCAGTACCATGGATGTGTTTCTTCAATTTCGGAGGATAATGTATATGGATGCATCTAATCACTAATATTGTCTCGATAAAAAGCAATCTAAAAGCACAAGTGGAAAAGGACCCCCACAGTGGCATAGTCTTATTGAGAGTAAGAGTCTTTTGCATACTAAAAATCAACATTCAATCATAACATGAAAATATTTTGAATTAACCAGATTCCTCACATCTCAATATTTTTTAAAAGTGGCAGAACAAACCTTGAGAGCGGAGAATACTAATGAAGGTACAGTGAAAGTTAGCCGCTTGGGTCCTCCGAGAAGTATATGCTTCTGAACGGTACATAAGATCTGAAAGACCAAGAAGCATATTGCAATTAGAGCTTTGAAACTGAAGTGGTTGAACACATGCATGCAGATATAAATAAGTGCTGCCTAGCAACAGAGTTTCATGATCAGCAACTAACATTAAATGGCATTTTTCCTTATTTTGGGAGAACGAACATGGTCTAGTGATATGATAAAATAACAGGAAAAATCAGTTTATGCAAGCTGATACACAAAAATAAAGGTTTGTGCAACACATATGCATAGTAAATAAACACATCCACAAAGTGGAATCGATGATGGACACCAGTGTATTTTTGTATACTTTTCAACGATATCAGTATAACAAATGTACCTTCAGCATCTCCTCATGATCATCATTGTGCAACATGTGAATAAGGCGTGCTACGGAATTCTGTTCCTCTTTAAAGTCCTCTTCATCAAGCTAAAACAATAAAAAAACATAGTTATAGTTTGAGCAAACTTGATTTAAATTGAAATTCAAATGTTCCATGCTGATGTAGCCCAAGAAGATAACAGCAGTAAGTAGCGGGAAGAAGACCACAAACAAGTCGAAATACACTTTTACAACAAAATGTATGGTTTCACCTCATCATCTTGAGCCCCATCCATATCTTTTATAAGCCCCTTAATTAAATCGAACAGTGCCTCGATCTGCAAGAAACAGCACAGAGCCACACGATTAGTTGCTTAGTAATTGGCACAGCAATATCATACATTGAAATATTACCTTGTCAGAAGTAGATATGCAAGTTGTGTTCTTCATTATGCTCTGAATTATTACCACAGCCATCACTTTGGTTGTAGCATTATCGAGATAATCCATAACTCGAGGATAGTTTGAAAGTTCCAATGCAGTAACAATGTTGCTATATTTTTCCAGGGGAGCACTAAGAAGTGCAATAATTTGCTTTGTTGCCCTGCTATCTTCAAGTTTTGCCTTGCCTGAAAGTTTCTTGACGCATGCACCCTGTACAATGAAAAATATCATATGAGCTTGAAAGTTAAATTAGCACGAGATCATTAATAAATTTACATAATTGGCATACTATCAATTACAATACTACAGCTTCATAGATTTAGCAACAAACCATGATAAGTGACATAATTCATATGATTGTCTAAAGAAGACTAACCAGCACTTGGTCAACATAATCAAGCCGATCCGGATGTACACGGAGAGTAAATGTCAGAAGCGACACATATAGAGTTACTGCTCCAACAACCGGCATGTCAGGTTGGGCTTCTATCACCTGCCAAAAAACCATAACTCTGCCATTTAGGTTTCCATAGCCAGAGCCAAAATAGCTATGCAATTTGAACAGGAATAAAAAAACAAAGTTACCTTCCCAATAGCATTACTGAACTTCGCAAAAGCCTCAACTTGCAAGAACTCTGGCAATACCTGCATAATTCATTTACGTCAAGCATACATAGAATTTGCCTTGAACAAGTGATCTAAGGATGCTTACTTCAGGACTTGAGGCAGCGTAGTTAGACAATCTGTCCATAAGTTGCGACAGTACTGTTTTGATATCAACACTTGGCTGCAAGATAAATTTAAAAATGAGTTTAGTTGTTGCCTTGTTGGTGTAATAAATAGAATTCCATGCAAACTCCCAAAAATAAATCGAGCTTCACAGTATTCAGTGTTTGAGCTTGGTTGGACAATTCTACAAGGTAGCATGTCAGGGGACTGTAAATCAAACTTTCATCATCTAAGCATGCTACTATAGTACCACAGTATTAGCATATAGACATAATGTAGTTTTTGCTCTCACAAGGCACTAGTTTTACCCAAAACAGATGCCAGAGACATAATGAATCAGTTATTTTGTATGTGTAATTAATCAGTACAGGATTCATGAGCGTGTGAGCTTATTCTGGCTGAACTGTTGGAATCATGTGGCTACTCCTTGTCAGTAATACAATTTACAAAATAACCAGTTTTTAACATCAGGATAAAAGAAATCTATGATCCAATTTGATCTAGATAACAAAAGGCCAGGCAAAGCAAACAATCAAGTCCTACGTGAACGGACTCCAGGTATCAGAATGATGGATTAAAATGCTGAGTTCACATTGACAAATGCAAGGGGATATCAAGCCAAGAAAGAGAAGGTAAAGTTGGCAACCTGTAGCTGGGGAAATGCACTCAATAGTGTTTCCAATGTCTGTAAATGATATTCGTCTGGAAAGACTTGGATTATGCAGTCCATCAGGTAGAACTGTGCAAGGTCATCCTTACAATTGACCACCTGCCAATAATATCACTACTTCAGTTTCCAATAAAATCAAGCTATTATAATCATCAAATATCAATATATTTCTGATTGCAAACCTGTTCTAATATCCTCGGAAGCACAGTTTCTTTGTACATATCAAGGTCAACACCCTCAATCTGGCTAAGTACATGAAGGTTTTTGCCTACCTAAATAAAGATTGAAAGTTTTTTTTTGTAAGTGACATGACTCAGAAAAAATAGTGGAGTAAAATATGTAGAAATGTATTTGAGTTACCAGATCACGCAGTTCATTTCTTTCCTTCCCCCGCTTTTCTTTTTCCCTGACAGGCCCCTGCAGACCAGACAAATCATTTTATGGTTTAAGCTAGGATGGTATAATCAGATGAATGGCTTAGTTACTTGTGCCATTCATATGGTATGATGAAATGCATGGCAAGAATTTAAGAAGCGAAGGCAGGTTCTGCTGTAGGTTACAAGCCTGAGCGTACCTGATGCTGCATCCGGACCCAGAGTTTGTTCATTTCTATGAAATTCTGAAGAACAAATTCAACTGCATCATTAATGCTTTCAGCATCCCTGCATAGTTAACGTTCCAAAACATGACGGGACCTATAGAGATCATTATATAATAGAAAAACTTTACATTTGAAGAGGAATATATACTGTCTGGAAAACTTGTTACATTCTGCATGTCCAACTCCCAGTTAAAATGAATAGAACTAACTGCAGATTTTCGTCATTGTAATTATCCATATTCAAACAGGGCAACAGCCAGTGCCATCTGGAGAGAGTTAGGAATTGGAATATGCGAACGGGCGCCTAGCCTGACTGGTTAGGTGGCCTCAGTAGCACTCCTCAGGTCCTGTGTTCGTCTCCTGATGGGCAGGCTAGGGTTAAAAAGTCCCCTCGCCTGCCTACATGCCAAAGCACATGGAAAATAGATCCCGGCCGCTCTCACTCGGGTTACGGTACCGGCTACGGCACCCCTGTGTAAGGGCGGGGCAGGGGTCCGGGGGTTTTCTTGGCCTACGCAAGAGGTCTTCTCCGCAGGTCAAGTTTTTTTGGAATTGGAATATACAACTAACAAAATGGCTTAATATGGTCAATAAAACTCCAAAGGTTTACAACAAATTGATGAGCCTGAAAGCACAGGAGGCACAGCACCAAACCAAGTGCAAGATTGCATTAGGTATGAACTGTACAAAATGAAGAAAAGGCTTTACTGTTGAGCCAAATGAAACAACACCAGGCTCATCTTTAATATCTACAGCAATTTATGCTATTTTTGTGCCAGTCAGCAGTGCATTCATTAAGAAATAAATGGAAGAAAAAGAAACCATATTACACATTTCAGTAGTTCGAGAATTAGCATGATACTACTGGGACTCAAATCAAAATGAACTGGATGAAGAAGCGGCATAGCATGAAGTAAAGGTGCAGTACCCTTCATACTCGGAACCAATATCTGGCAATTTGTCTCTGCTTATCTGAGAAAGGTAGCTTCTCAGGAAAAGACCACGAAGAGGATGTTGAATGCCCCGACACATTTCAACGAGGTCTTTAAGAACATCTTTAGCAGGAGCCTCTTTCGACTTGATGTACACAGATCCCACTGTGCACAGGAGATAGCTGGCATGTAACAACACCAAATCAGATGTACGTTTTTCATGAATCATAGGCAAACTCCTTGGGAGGGGGACTCTTCATAAATCATAAGTTTCACAAATGTTTAAGTACTAGTGGTTTCACAAAAAAAAAAGAGTATACTGGAAAACATGAACCTCAGTTGATCTGATTTTCGTATAATAATTTTTACACAAGCTGACTACAGTAAACAGCGAATAGGTAAAGTCCAATAATGCTTGCAGTCATGATCTATGTATTATACCATGAATGTAACATCCTGCTTATAGTGTGTGAACTTCCTTATGTTATGAATAAATCAACGCAGTACTAACATCTATAGATAAGGGCTCAGTGAGGCTAAAACAATACTAATCTACTCAACAATGCTAAAAGAACTAGTTTGATTACAGTGGATTTAATTTAATGAGATATACAGGGAAATTGGAAAGTGCTGTCCAAGAATCAAGTGCTAGTAAAGGCTTGCACACCAGTGTGAAAGAATTTCCTGGTTTCGTGGTCTTGTTTTAGTTAAACATGTAAAAACTCCAATCAAATAGGATATTCATGACTGCAATCACATTGTCATTCATGTGGACCTTAACAGAAAGATAGCGAACGCAGCACACCAGCTTGACTCATACACTCGTACGTTAATCCAATACAATCTGACCGAGAGTCTTGTATGACGAAGTTCTTTATTCTGGATGCATATATTATAGAGAACTCAGGGACATTGAATGTGAGCCTTTTGGGATGAAAGTTTTTGTCAACATGCAGTTCTGGGAGCTATCCTAAGATGCTGCAATACTCCTCGTGAGAAAACAATTTTTGCCGCTTGAGCAAGTAACAACTACAAGAGAAAGAGAAATGAGTAGTGACAACCTGACATGATGATGATGTTACTGAGTTAAAGACTTGATAATTTACTTCACTCATGACACACCAGCACATATCCACTTTATTCCAGGTAGTATTTTCAGCACAGCAAAGACTCGCTCACAATTTGAGCTCTCAAGATAAGCAAACTATCTCATCGTTCTGAAAAGGGACGTGTGCTTTGTTTTCCTCACTAGCACTTATTGCCTGGCAATTAGAACTAAGAATTTTCAAAATGGGACAGGGGCAGAGGAGCCTCACAGTCTCGGTAAGACGTTGCCAGCATGTTGAACAAGCTCGTACAGATCAACGACGGAGCAGCTACCCCGCCGGGTCTCCTCCCTGAAGAACATCTCCAGCTTCCGCATCTCATCAAACGCCCTCATGTCTGCAGCCCAACAAGTCAATCCCGTCAGACCCCAACCGATCCCACTCCCAGAATTCGACACACCCAGTCGCTCCGAATCCACAATCACTCACAGAGCTCGTAGTACTTGTGCGGTGAGAGTCGCGAGGTGCGCAGCTCGGAGAGCATCTGCGCCGAGTACTTGAGCGCGTCCTTGAGGTTGTTGGAGTCCTACGCCCAAATTGCACGGTTGGAGCACACACCGAGGAAGGAAGCAGCAGTTGGGAGGTGGAGGGAGGTAGGGGGTAGGGTTCCGCGGGGCGCTTACGAGGGCGCGGTGCATGTAGAAGGCGTTCTGCTGGACGCCGGCGATGCCCTCGGCGAGCCACCGCTCCTCGTCGTCGGCGCCGCCGTCGGGGAGCATCCTCACCGCCGCCGATGCTGCCGCCATCCGCGCCGCCTGGCGAGGTGGATCTGGTCGGCCTCGCCCGCGGCGTCGGGACTCGGGGTTGGATCTAGCGTGGGCTGTCCCCGAGGGGGCTGGCTTGGCTTGGATCGGTGCGGGTGTTTGTGCTCTGCTGCTCTGTTCGTCGCGCGTATTTTTATTTATTTTCTTTTTCCCATTTGTTTTATTTATAATGGTTCGATCGGAATGAGACGAGTTGACGCGCTGCTGTGTCGACGGCTGACTGGCAGTCCGGCTCAGGATTCGAACTCCTAGGACTTGAGAAGGTACTTCAAAAGTTTTTTTTGCAAAAAAAACCTTTTATAAAAAACTGTGTATTTTGCTTAAAAAAGGGTATGCATGTCAAGGTAGGTACATTGCATGTCTCTTTTATGTAGATGAGTAGATGAAACGAACAATTTTTTTCCTCCTATTTGGAAGGTCTTTATATTGCTCAAAGAGGTGTCGCAATGCCTTATGTTAGAGGTTTGCAAAGTCTTTATTACAAGATCTAGGAAATACAAAAAATTGATAGAATTTTAAAGCAAAATTACTATGCTGCCTTGCAAGTGTTAAGTTGCTCGAATAATATTAGAAACTCTTTGTTTTCGAATATCCTCATCTTGTTACTAGGTACTAGTGGAAATGCATGTACCACATGCACGTGTTTAAAATTTTTCTTTCAGCATTCATTGGGAACCTCATATGATATAGCTGAGTAAAAAAATATAAATGCAGTCATACCCATCAAAATTTTAGAAAATAATATATATAGGAGTAATCCTATAATGGACATGTCGCATATCAAGATCAAGATCAAGGCACACATCATTTGTTAAATCATCATGAATTCTAGCATCTGAAAAATATTCAGATAAGCCATAAACACTCACAATCTTTACACCCCGTGACCTGCGGGAACAATATATGTGATTAGAAGGAGCACGAAAGGAAATGGCTATGTGAGTGCATAAATGCATATTATTACACATCTCGATTATATAAAGCTGACACACCTCAGGATCCCAAGAACCATTATTACTCCTTTCTATGCATGTATATGTTTCATTTCGGTGAAGCCAGTCATGGCTGACATCATCAAGATATTGGCCCCTGTCATCATCTGGTCCAATCCTGTGTGAAATAAGAGTTGGGTTTACCATGCTGGCTACAAACGGAGGGCCTATAACATCAATTATCTTGTCAAACCAAGGGGTTAAGCAAACTAATACTACATGATGTACGTGCACACCATCATCTTACTAATTATTAATTACCAGATTGTTCCGTCGTGTTGGATGTTTGTTTCGCAGCCTGTCTATGACGGTAATCTTCTCTTTGTTTTGCATTATTCTCAGCACTGGCGGACCCAGTGGGTGGTCCGGGTGGGCTATGGCATACCCTAAGATTTGGCCCACCAACGGATCCCCACTCCCAGCCGGCCTGTCCAAGTGCCAGACTCGGCATCTCCTGCGGTGGCGTGAGACGTCCTGCCTAGCGACGACGCGGCCGACTCGCCGAGCGCCCGAGCCTCAGCCCCTCCCTGCGGCACCGGCGCACCGCCCGGCCACAGCCGCGCCCGCCGCCCGCCGGGCACCGGAGCTGGCTGGATCTAGACGCCGCGCCGCCTGTCCGCCGTTCAGCAGCCGCCGCGGCCCGCGGCGCCGCCCAGCTGCCTCTGCCTGTCCGCCGGTGCGCGGCCGCCGCCCAGCAGCCTCCGCCTGCCGCGATGCAGCCGGCCAACGCCCTCCCAACCTCCCAAAGGCCAAAGCCCCAAACTGAAGGTAACTCCTTAACCCTATGGCCTAAGCAGTAGGTTTTTCTTTGATTCCAAAATCTCAACTCATGTGATCCATTTTTGTAAGATAAATTGATGATTGATACATGGATTGATTATTGATTCATTGTATTTTATTTTATGCTTATTTTATGTATTTTTAGGACTTAGTGTGCTTCTACTATTTATATTGTAATCTATAGAAATATTGAACCTAACTGCTTGTATATCTAATTGCTTGTGATTTGTGTACCAAATTTTTCTAGATGGTACTGAATATCGAATTGGATGTTAAAATTTTGACGCGGCATACCCTAGTTTCAATCGTAGGTCCGCCACTGCTTCTCAGCCTTCATCTCATCTGGCATATTTTGCATATCTCTCCCTTGCCTTTTGCCGCTTACGCTCTGCCGTCTCAACGGCGCCATTGGTAGAAGCTACAATTTAAAACATGAGTTACAATGCGGCTAAATAGACAAAATTAAGAAAATATAAAATTGCTTAAAGGAAGAAACACACATAAGATAGAGTTCTCACCACCAACCATATTGACTCCTGAATTCTCTAGTGGGCTTTTAACATTGCGTCTGGAACCATGCCTGGTGGTGTTAGTGACATCACCAAGAGAAACATGATTGCTCATCACGCCCTACACGCGCAAGCACCGCGGGTAAGTAGCCGTCGCCGGAGCGGAGGTCGCCGGAGCGGAGGTCGCCGGAGAATCAGCAGATGCATGCGAAGTAGCTACTACGAACCTCGGAGTCCGTCTGGCCAGCGTAGGCCTGATTGCCAAGGACGTAATCGACCTTGGCGAGGAGGTCGGAGGGAGATGCTGACGCGTGCAGCCACGGCGGTGGAGAGGCGCCGACGCAAGGAAATAGTTATTCCAGCAATCATCGCCTAGAATCCGTGATTCACTTCTATGGAAAGTAATAAAAACGTGCATGCTTCTTTTATGAAAAAAAACTTAACTTGCATGGTGCATTGGAAAGAAATAAACGTGCATGGTGCATGGAGGAGGGTGGGTGGACGTCAATAAACCGAGAAAGAGAGCAAGGGGTGGGTATGTACAAAAGTTTGGTGAAAAAAGTTTTAGTTTTTGATGGGTTTTAGTAGACAAAATCAATCTCTCCCTCCCTTTCGTCAAATCTTTTGGCCTGACAAGTGAGTCCTCCGTGAGGGGTACGGTGGGTCTAATCTTGGTGAGAAAGGGTTTCAATTATTTCAACTTTTATAGTAAGATAAGATATAGATAGGTAGCATGACAACTCCAACAATGTTACACTTGGTATATGTAATTAACTTTTGAGCAAATGTACATGTGATAGAGCTTTCACGTTTGTTGTATGGCAAGAAGTAGGTATAAAACCAATGATCGTATGATGTAAGAATCAGAGAATAATGTTTCCATTAACACACACGTTTATAAGGAAAAGGGATGTAACCACCCAAGAAGATTTTTACAATGATAATTTCCTAATTATCATCGTTAATATGACCACTTTGGAAAGCTTATTTTTATTGATATATAGCAATTTTTCCTTACTGATTTTTTTTTTTGCAAACTGATAAGGCCACTTATAGTGGAACCTATCCACTTGAATCCGAACCTTTGACTTAGAATGGGCAGTTGTATTCATATTTACAGCCATGTCTATGATGATAACTTTGTGATGATTGTTTCAATCTCAAATCTAAGTAGCTCGGTCCACCATAGAATACATAAAAGATACTGTTTGTAAGCATGTGAATACAATTTGCGTTTAAGAGAAAATTATCTTATTCAACCAATATCTCCGAACAGGTAAATAACGAACCTGCTAGCAGTGCAACTTATCAGGCTATATCATGAATCCAAACTTTTATGTATTAAGGTATCTTAATTAGTTAGGCACTGAAAATTCGATGCTCATGCAATGATTCGTGCCTCTTACTTTGATGTTAATAAAGTACTTTGAATATTTAGATCATATCACTCTGTCACCTATACATTTGATAGTACGACATTTTAACATAAATTCGAAATGAAACAATTTTTAACATACACCTTCTTGCATCCTGTTTATTTTTATATTACAAACACATACACACGTGCATGTTTGTTAATCTAATTTCCAAATTGATATATAAATTATGTTTATTTTCCTAATATATTATGAATTGATGAATTTAGCAACACTATGACTAAATAAATAATTGTTGTATAATTAATGATAAATAAATTAAAGTAGGTCAAATTAAATTATGCTTGTATATGTGGATCATTATAAATATACTTTATTAATTCAATTATAGAAAATATTCTTTTAACGAGATAAAAGTCATTTTCATGTACTGTAGGAGTTTAAGATTGTGTTTGTTTCAGCTTATAGATTCTCGATTTTGGATTCTATATAGGAGTTACCTGATTTTTAAAATTAAGTCTTTAAAATTGGCTAGAAGCTGAAACAAACAGGAACTCTCCACTAGCCTATCAGAAATCAGCCTCAAATCACACGAAACCAAACGGCAAAAAAAAAAAAAACTCCCTTCTTCTTGTTTAAATCTCTCTCCCCCTTGTTAATTTCCCCACCAATTTCAACAATCCCACTCCCACCTCGCCTCGCCTTCTCCCCTTCCCAACCGCAAAAACCAAACCCAGCCGCACAGCCGTCCCCTCCCTCCACGCTTCCGCCGCCGCCCCTAACCCTACACCTCCAACCAATCTCCCCAGCCCCGCCGCGCTCGATTCGCATCGATCCGGCGGGTTCCTGCCTTCCCGGCGCGAATCTCGCGGCGCAGCCCGGCCATGGAGTTGTTGGCGTCTTTGGCCGCCGAGGAGCGGTGGCTGTTCCCGGCGTTCCTCGTTATGTACGCCGCCATCTACTGCGTCGGCCAGCTCTTCGTGTTCCGGCGGTGGGCGCCGCGGCAGCGTCTGGACGGCTCCAGCTGCCTCATCTCGCTCTTCCACGGGACCCCCGCCGCGCTCGCGGCAGCGGGAGCCATCCTCGCGCTGCCCGCGGGATTCCGCTCCTTCGCCGCGCCCAACGCGCGCCTCCAGGACCACGTCCTCGACTACAGCATCGCCTACTTCACCATGGACCTGCTCCACTATCTCGCCTTTCTTCCCGGAGACGTCCTCTTCATCGCGCACCATCTCGCCACGCTCTTCGTCTTCCTCACCTGCCGCTACATGGTCCGCCACGGCGCGTACGCTCTCCTCGTCCTCCTCGTCCTTGCCGAGGTCACCAGCCTGCTGCAGAACGTCTGGACGCTCGCCGGGATCTGGCGGGACCAGTCCCCTGCTGCCGCGCGTGTCTACGGCGCCCTCTCTCCGCCCTTCTACGTGCTCTACACGCTCGTCAGGGGCGTCGCTGGCCCTCTCTTCCTTGTCAAGATGACCGTCTTCTACCTGTCCGGCCAGGCTGTCGATGTCATCCCGTGGTGGGTGCGGATCTCTTGGATTGTTGTTGTCGGCACAGCCATTGCTGTCAGCAACCTGTGGATTTGGAACCTCTGGAAGGAGCTCTTCAGGGAACGGAACCAAGCTACAGCAAAAGCAAAGAAAGACACATAGGCCATCTCACTCTAGCCATGAACTGGTGTACCATGTAGCAGCAGAATCTTTCCAAACTGCCTCATGAATCGACACGGATGTTGAGGACCATGATTTTGGTGATATGGTAGATGCTGATCTCCGGTGATATTAGTTGGGAATGCTTATCTGTAAGATTCATCTCTTCATTCCTTCATTGAAAGATATCAGATCAGGAAACTAGTTTAGTGCGCATTGTGTGGAAAAATTATTTGAATTGTGTGATCTCTCTCTTGTCCGTGACCAAATTGTAAATGTACTGCTCAATAAACAATGACAGGGTTGGCTGTTGTTTGTTGCCATTGGCATTGGGTTTGACCGGAATGTTGCTTCACGTTGTGTGCAATCGTTTCCTTAACTGCCAACAACACTTTAGTGGTTTATTATGCTGCTCGATGTGACATGTAAAAATCAAGCGACCATCGAATTGTCTAAACAATTTGTATAACCATTCTTAAAGCCAATTTGGTCCAAAATTAAGTTTACCTATCAGAAGGAATTGACACACGTCACAGGCTTACAGTTCACTATTATTGAGCAGTGCACCTTGGGCCAGTCATCCGAGAACACTACCTATTCAGCCTCCCCTGCAACCAACCCTACATAGAATGCTGAATATTCCAGAGCAAATGACTTGTCCATAAAGGTGGAAGATATGGCAAATGCCCAACCTTCTTTCCAAATGACGAAGATTAGGCCATCCACTTCACTACTTCAGAACAAAAAGAAGTTTCGTGTCACATGATAAAGGTGGTTTCCTAGGAGCTAAGCCAACAAAAGGTCCTTCAACAACTGTAGGCCTTTTGAATAGTAGCATTGACACAAATGATGCGCAAACACATGGATGCTATGAGTCACACACACACACACACACACACACACACACACACACACACACACACACACACACACACACACACACACAAACACACACATGGATGCTAGCTTTGCCCTCTTTCAGCACGGCTGGATTTGGTGAAGATCACCTTGTAGTTCAACAATGGGAGAGTTTTGATAACTCTCATGGTTTAACTTACAAAATTCAGTTCAAGCTCCTGATCAGATGCAACACAAGTCACTTGATGGTCAACCAGGATTAGGTGATGAGGCTGCTCTACAGAACTGTATGCCATCAAATGCATTTTCAGATCTGGGTATTCAAGACCCTGTTCCAACTGTGTCAACACCAGCTCTAGCAGAAGAATCCCTGACAATGAAACATTGTTCCAAACTACTACGATCTAGAAGCTTTGGTATATAACTTTTTTTTTGTTTTGAAAAGTGAAGCTTTGGTATATATCATTTAGCTCACTACTAGGAGCTCTTTACCTTGACGTCTCTGACTAGTCACGTACCATGCTCATTGCAGATTCTTGACCAGGATCTCGTCCTATGGGATCAAGACTGATTTGATGCATCCTGATGGTAAATGTCTATGTATTACAAAATTTGTTTGCTGTTCAAGATATGTATGGCAAATTAATCAAATTCCATATAGAGATTTTTTCCCCGTTTTGTAAGCTTAGCATTAGTGTTCTGTGATGACAGAGTTGGTTGAAGAAGTATTGTACTGCTGAGTCTAGAATCTTTAAAGGCTGGATGCAACGTTGACAGGGCATTGGTTGGCTGAGGGTTTAAGGAGTATATATTTGTATAATGAGTTGTTCTTGTGATAGTGTAAGAGTGTGTGTTGCTATGTGTGGACTCACTATGCAACATATATGTGATCATTTCCTCTTAATCACAATTTCAATGCAAACAACACTGATGTGGTATACCATAAAAACTACATATGCTGGAACACAATGTATTCTTTTCTTTTTCTTTTTCTTTTCTTTTTTTGAAAATTTCAGTTACCAGATTTCATCACCCGGAAAGCGGGAAGACATTGATAAGATTGGAACAGGGGGTTTGCTAAATGAACAGAGCTATCATGTCACGTGGTGCCTTTGCAGTTATCTATAGACTGCACTTGAAATACTACAAAAAGGATCCTGAGGTCAGCAATCTGTTTCAGCTAAATCGGCTGTAGGATGTAAGTGAGAGGGGGGCAGCTAAGTGCACAATTTCCATACTAATCTTGTGGTGGCAGTTGCAGGGGCATTGCATTAACACCCAGTCACTTAGAGATGCAGGTACATACAATTTTGGTTTCTAGAACTTGAGATATATATCTGGCAATTTCTGAATAACACCCAGGGTCTTTTTTATTTCCATTTTGGGATTTGTATTCTGATCCGAGAGAGATCCTGATTAGGAGCTGGGAGATTCAACCCTGTTGCTTTTTTGTTTGTGTATGGAGTATGCAGTGAATACTTGTATATTTCTTGCTACCATCTTTTGAATTTTTTTCTTTGCTCATGCAGGTTACTCTTGGAAGAGACTTGGAAGAGAGACAGAAGATGTTAAAGTTGACATTGATTTGGGAAAAGAAGGAAGGGCAAATAAAATATCTCGCTGACAGGTAATTCCTTGATTTGTCCATTATGTGTAAAGAAATATCACCTACATTTACTTAGGAAATGGCTAATAATAGTGGACTTAACTGTTGTGTGTGTGTGTGTGTGTGTGTGTTAAAAAGATAAGAACATATATGCTCTGTAGAATGAGAGATTAAGATTTATTGTCTCTTGTTTTTCACTACATCGTCCTAACTGTGGTGTATTTAAGGCAAAATGATTATTATCTCTGATTGGCAAACACAATTGTTCTATATGCCACATTGACATCGCCACATTGTTGGATTTGATAAAAACTGGTACAATGCTCTGATGCTCTTCAAACACGTTTTAACATGCAGGCTGTGAGGTTTGCTTGAATTAGCAATGCAGTCTACTTTATCCCATAGACAATACTAGGGGCTGGAAAGCTGGCATCGATGGATTGTGTTTCATTTAGGTTCCTTTTAGTTTAATATAATGTATTTGTGTTTTCTGTTGGGGAATTTGCAGCTTTTAACACCTTTTTTTCCTTTCAAGTGCCATGTGTAAAAAAAAATTCAATCTGTGTAAATTGACCAAAGGCTTGTTTTGGAAATAGGAACTTCTAAAATTGTGGCACTTGTTGCTCATACTCCCGCTTGCAATAATTTTTTCAATACTCTGTTGATCATATCATTCTGGACCGATTTCAAAAACAATTAATAGATATCTGTTCACATTGTGGCGCCCAGTTGGTTGCATTCTACTGATCACACCATACACTGTTCCCCTTTATTATGCACACTGCCCTACGAGATGATAATTTCTTGTTTTGCTAAGTCAGCTTCTTTTCTACTCTACTACACTTTTTGTACCATTATGAAGATGGATGAAGCTGGGTCTTTTCATATTAAGAACATTGGGAAATGTCCAGTTTTTGTTAATACTCCATGTGTAATTCCAAGCTACAAATGCATCAACTTAAGCTCTGACTTATTAATTGAGGTACCCATACTTCCCGTTCCTGTGATTTCTATAATCGCAACCTTCATACGTTCCTTTCACATTCTTCTCTTTGGCTGATCTTTTGTGCCAGTCTTTGTTTCCTCAATGTTCTGACTGGCCAGCCTTGGTTTGTGCTTGCATATCTACAATCCTATAATGAAAGGCAGAGCACCTGCCCTGTTCCTAAAATAATATTCAAACCTTCACTTTTGAATACATTTGCGACTTGGTGATTAATCAATGCACCTTTTTGTGGGTAACTATTCATGTGGTCCTTTTCGTATCCTCTTGTGATACAACTACAGAGAGTGTTCCACTTCTAAATAGTACTACTCGATATTCAAAAGCTGTTTCTATTGATTACTATATAGTTTATTGTCTTCTTTTTGATAGGACGTAACCACTCAAACTTTACATCTTGCCATTCTGTTATTTCGGACTTCATGTAGTATGAATTGATGCGGTGATGATTTGTAAAGCAGGTATGTAACAATTACTTTTTCCTTAAATTGACTGCTTTAGTAGTTTGCTGTCGTTGATCTTGGGGTAAAAAATAGATAGTACGTTTTCTCATGTTATTTCACAGAGTTAATTACTGATGCATTTCATCAAGTATCCTCAGTTGTACTTATTTAGCTTCTGATTTTTCTCGCTGATAAAGAACACGAGGTTTATCTTTCATTGAAATCAGGATGCTGTGAGTCAGTACATCGACAGCGACCTGAAGCCACAACGCTAGTTTCGTTTCGTTTGGCACAGTGGTCGCCTCGTTGAGTAAGCAAACTGTAAGCAGTATTCCTTTAGGATGTTCCATTGTACGCTAGTTCTCTGACACTCCCAGGCACAATTTCATTTGCAAACTGGCACCCTAGAACCTAGAGTGCGGTGGGTGTCGACTGCCGAGAGCCAACCATCGCAAGCGTGAAAAAGAATCAAAAGAAGGAAAGATTCTAGTGTAGGACAAGATCACAGGAGGATGCACCTCTGCGAGAGACCATTGGATCCCTGCAACATTGCCACCATACTTTAATTATTTATTGTGCATGTGATGATCTTGAAGCACGAACTCTGAATCAGCTCTTGACGGTGGGTTTGTAAAATAAAAAGCTCTTGGCAGATGCTGGAAAGCGATGCGTGGTGGTGGCATCTTCTAAAGACCTAAATGCGGGGCGATTTTTGCCTCCAGGTCGAGCCACGTCATCAAGAAAAGAAGAGCCGTCCGATCGGCCAGCAAAGAGATCTAGGCCATTGGATCGTATGTAAATTTTACAGAAAAGTCTCTCAACTTTACAGAAATCAACCCGCAGTCTATATATTTTTATGAAAAGACCCTAATTTTTTTACAAATCAACCCGCAGTCTAAAATTTTGTCAAAAAGTCCCCTAGCTTTGTGGAAATCAACCCATAGTCCCTGCATTCTTACTAAACAAACCCTAAAATTTGTAGAAAATAACCTGTAACCTAAATTTTACAGAAAAGTCCCTCAACTTTACAGAAATCAACCCGCAGTCTGCATATTTTTTATGAAAAAGACCCTGAACTTTTTACAAATCAACCCGCAGTCCAAAATTTTACTAAAAGTCCCCTAGCTTTGTGAAAATCAACCCATAGTCTCTGCATTTTTACTAAACAAACCCTAAAATTTCTAAAAAATAACCTGTACTCCAAAATTTTGTAAAAACATCACTAGCATTTGTAACAATCCCTGGTCTATAGTTAATGGCGCGGCAACGCCGCGCCAGCCTTTCTAGTTTTTACCTAAAAAGGAACCTAGTTACCTTGTGCTGACACGGTTTTGCGTTCTGCTCCGGCATATGCGTATATGCCCCCGTTCCGGTGGGCTGGCTTACACGACGCTCTTCGTGAAGCCGCCGAAATGTCCCGAGACATGATGTCCACAGCCAATGGTACTGATGCGAGACAGAACAGATCGGCATCTAAACAAGGCGTGTTTGCACTGCTATCTCACGCGCATCTGTATATATCCTATATATGGGAACCCACTAATTATTCCTCTTTTCATGCAAAATATGCACATCCTTTCTCACTAAGTATCCCACTAGCTTGCAATTCTTTCATGTAATCTTTTATGTTAGCTTATTAACTATAAAAAATATCCAATATTATTCTATTAACATAAAGTCATATACGTGCACTATTTTTTCCATCATCTATTCTTCTATAATGTGGTTGAATATTCTATTGGTGTTTCTTCTATTATCTTACCGATTTTTACTAGATCTTGATAAATAAAAAATGTATGTGTCATCTCTTTCTGCAACCATATGAAGTCATATCATCACTTAAATCTAAACCGTCATATCTATGTATACTATACAGACAACACCTACTAAAATTATTAACTTTATTTTTCTCAACATATAAGCTATCCACGCCGTATAGAAATCCACTGTATCAGACGTCACATCAGCACCCACTATAATCATCTATTTATGTCTTGTACTATTTTTCTGTGACTAGCAACATCTATATAAGATAGTGTCGTTATGCAATTATCTTAGTGTTTCTATTTTTAATTTTTATTTTACAATTTATTTTAAAAAATTTCGCAACAACGCACGAGGTATTACCCGGTGACGAGGAATCCCATCCCCTCGTGAAATCGCACGGCTCGCTCGCAAAATCGACAGGGTTTGGGGTCCCTTTCGGCGCGAAATGGAGAGAGAGAAGGGGAGGTGAGGGTGAGGTTCCCCCATTCCCCCGTCCTCAAAAAGGTCAAAAGCCCGGACCCGATACCCACCACCCACGCGATTGTGGGGTCAAGCAACGATTCCCTCGCTTCGCTTCACCGCCGTGCCGTGCCCGTGGCGCTTTATTCCTTGGCTCTTCCCCGCACCACCACCCAGTCCACCAGCAGCGACCGGTGGTAGGAAGAACGAACCAACTAGCCACAACCAGCGAGGCGGCAAGCCGACAGGCAAGCAGACGAGCAACCGCACCGGGAGGGCGGAGCGGGCGAGCGAGATGGGTTCCTTCTTCTCGACCATGTTCACGCCGCCGCCCGCGGACGACCCCAACTCCGCCGTCGTCGCCGCCCACTCCAAGGCCGCCTACGACCAGCACTGGGAGGCCGCCAAGAGCAGCGGCAAGCTGGTCAGCTGGCCCCTGCTCCTCTTCCCTCTGCTTCTCCTCGTTCCTCCCCCCCGCCCCGTGTTGGGTGTTCTGGATCTGACCGGGCTTGGCCGCCTTGCTTGGCGCCGCAGATGGTGATCGACTTCTCGGCGTCCTGGTGCGGGCCCTGCCGCTTCATCGAGCCGGCCTTCAAGGAGATGGCCTCCCGCTACACCGACGTCGTCTTCGTCAAGATCGACGTCGACGAGCTCGCGGTACGCCTCCTCCTTTCGTTCCTTCTTCCGGTGCGTTTTGTTCGCCGCCTCGGGGGCGAATTCGGCAGCCGCGGTGAGAAGCCAGCGAGAGCTCGCTGAATTGGCGCTTGTGTTGTGGTTGGGGAAAGATTCTGACCTAGCCTTGGTACGATCGTGTTGCAAGTAGCATTCGCAGAGTCGTATCTAACAGTTCGGAGACCGGAAGAGTGGGGAATTTGTTTTGATTTTCCCCAATCATCCAGATGTTCCGATATATAGCTGTGCGAAAATCGACCTCAGTTCTGCTAATCTGGGAATCTGGATGCATCTTTGCATTTAGTTGTACTAAGCTTGATCTTGATCATGGTGGCTGCTCGTTCAATAGAATTAGATTCAAACTTCACTGTGTATTGACCTATATTGATGCGTTTTCTGGAGGAGAGGGCTCAAGCAGGTCTATTGCATTATTAGAACACGCTGTGCATACCTTTTTGTCCTTGTGAGCCTGAAAGTGAAGATATAGGCCATCAGAATCTGATGCAATTTTTCGGGGCTCCGGTTAGCAGTAGCACTAAACAAGTAATTTGGTCAGGTTCAGCCTCAAATAAGAACTGTTTCATGATATTGAGCTCATATAAATTGCGTTTGCGCCCACCTGAATGGGACAGATTATGTTTATGTGAAAGTGTTGATGCTATCAAGGTGCTAATGGAATTGGTTATAAACTTATAATGGATGCCTCGTAGCGCCTACTTGGATGGATCAACTGTATCCATCTGGATTCACAAGTTACAAGGATTTGAAAAGTTCAGTGATAGAGTATATTGAAATTGAAGGCTGTATTCGGGGGTAATTAATTTTGCATGCTAGACAGTATTCGGGGGTAAATTTTTGTATGTTCTGAATAGTGATTACACTTTGAGAACATATTTTAAAGACTGCACAGCTCCACATCCTGGAGCAGAAAAATGAAGATTGATTAATGTAGGTGAAGGCAACTTTGAAATTTCCTTCACAAGGCTGCGATGGCAGTTTACATATTCAGCACTGAAGGTTTCTAATTGATGACACTTTTGAATTTTTCAGGATGTGGCAAGGACCTGGAAGGTTGAGGCGATGCCTACATTCGTACTAGCCAAGGGTGGGAAGGAGGTGAGCCGTGTGGTTGGGGCGAAGAAAGATGAACTCGAGAGGAAGATCGGCACGTTCAGATCATCTTAGTCATACTAACTTAACAATGCATGCGATCCCATCATAGTACCGGTGTCTGGGGGGTCCTGTGGTTTGCCCAGGTTGAAAACTTGAAATGCCATGTTGTTCTCTTCTCTTAGTGGTGCAGAATTTATGTGAACCGGTCGGTGACAAACGTTGCCTGGGTTAATAAGTTTCTGAGACTTGGATGTGAATGTGTCAGTCTGCCTGCCCGGTTTACTCGAAATGAATCATATGAGTTTGCTGCATCGGTTTCAGAATTGGAACAGAGCTGGAGGCGCTGATGCTGTGCTGGTAGTTTCTGCTTGGCAAAACACCAAGGTTTATGCTTTCGGTGTGTTTCGAACAAATTTGGTTGATCTGTTTCGGCTTCACGGGTGAATTTGGCATGTCTATGCGAGTTTACCGAGTAATTTGGATGATTTTACCAAGGATTCGGTGCTCGCACATCATGTGAGTAATTTCTGTTCCAACTTCCAAGTTCCAAGTCAGCTTTGAATGTTCGGTATACTTCCATAGTCCATGCGAGTTTGACTTCTCCCCCCAATTAGCATACCCCCGAAACCCATAGCCTCACTGACAGGTGGTACCAATGTGACCCCACCTTCAAGCGTGACAAGCCAGAGCCCCCGGTTTCCCCTCCCATGGCGCGATTGCGCGAGCAGCCTCGGTCTCTCCTCCTCCAGCGTCTCATTGCCTCGCAACCGCCGCCAGAATAGACCGGTCCAAAGCTCCGGCTCTATCCATCCACGAGGGGATCCCAAATGGCCATGGCGGCCTCGGTGCTCACCGCCGCTGCGGCGACCTCGCCCCAGCTGACATCGTGGAGATGGAGGCCTCTCCTCGCGGCGCATCCCAGGGCGGGTCCGCCTCCCGCACGGCGCCTGCGGGCGCCCGCTTCTCCTCTCCGGACCTCCATTCCCCGCAAACCTTGTTCCGGAGCCGCCGTCGCGAGGACGCCGGCGGTTGCGAAGGCGGCGGTCACGGAGCAGGAGGCGCCCGATTGGGACGTTCTGAGGCGGGTGGCGCTGGTCGCGCTTGGCTGCTGCGCTGCAGCCGCCGTGCTCGGCTGCGGCGCGGCGCGGGCGGCGGCGGAGGACTCGATCAAGGCGTCCGGGTTCGGGCTGCGGGTGGCGGAGTCGCTGCGGAGGCTCGGGTGGCCCGACGACGCCGTCGTGTTCGCGCTCGCGACGCTGCCGGTGATCGAGCTGCGGGGGGCGATCCCGGTCGGGTACTGGATGCGGCTCCACCCAGTCCGCCTCACCGTCCTATCCGTTCTTGGGTTTGTAACTTCGTATCCATTTCATCTCTCTCTTTTGGTCAATGCTGCACCAGTACTTGACCACTAGGTGTTCGATGAATTGCCGATTCCCAGTAGTTCAGAGTGGCAGGGATTGCACGCCGAATAGTTCTTAATGCCAATCCAAATTGTAGGATATATGCTATTTGTTCTGAACTAATGTCTAGAATAAAAGTAGTGAACACTTCAGAACCTGGCTTAATGCAATGAAATTCACATGTTAAATTGGGGTAGTAGCTTAATTCACCTGTCTGGATGACTGAACTATGCATAATCAAACAACTTCTGAAATTTATGGATTGTGTAGGATATACTGCAGAATGATAGCTGCCATGACATGTGACCTAAGTGAATATATACTGGCTCGTTTTATTCAGGGTGTGTTTAGTTCCCAAAATTTTTGGGGAAAATTACTGTAGCAATTTTCAACCGAAAATTAGGAGGACTAAACATGATCTAATTGTAAATCTAATTACATGGATGGATAGGAAATCGCGAGACGAATCTATTAAGCCTAATTAATCCGTCATTAGAGATTGATTACTGTAGCACGACATTGTCTAATCATTGCATGATTAGGTTCATTAGATTCGTCTCGCGATTTTGCCCGGGGTTGTGGAATGGGTTTTGTCAGTTATCCACATTTAACACTCCCAATTAGTGGTTAAACGTTCGAAGTTACTGTAGCGCACGAAAATTTTTGGGAACTAAACGGGCCCTCAGTGTTTTAACTGAATGTTTTAGTTAGCTAAAGTTCATCCACAGAACAGCTTACCTGTTACCTTTATTTACACCTTGTATATGCTTTGGAGTGTAATTAATTGTCTATCAGTATATAAGTTGCTGAGATCAAAAGATGACAACACTTGATTACTTATTTAATTTTTCTCTAACTGAAAAGGAGTATAAAATGTTAAAGGAAACACAAGATGAAGAAGCAAGGGACTGAAAATAAGATGGGATCACTGACCAGTAGCGAATTAAAGATAATTGTTCTTTTGTTTATTAAGCATTTGGATGATTCGTTTACAAAAAAGCGCATTTGGATGATTAGTCCTTACAGTTATTGTAAGTGACTACTGTTGTAGTGATGTTTATATCCTTTTCAGTAACACATCCAATAGGAGAACTGCCTGTTGTCAGAATTAGTACAAAATTATTATTGATTCATTCTCTGAAGAAAAAGGTGTGCGGTAGATATACATGTTTTGATTCCTGTCATGTCTTTCTCCAGGAACATGTTGCCTGTGCCGTTTATCATCCTCTACCTGAAAAAACTTGCGACTTTTCTCTCCCAGAGAAACGCCTCTGCAACCCGACTTATCGACCTCCTCTTTAAGCGGGCACGACGGAAAGCGGCACCTGTTGAGGAATTCCAATGGCTTGGACTGATGTTGTTTGTTGCTGTTCCGTTTCCAGGAACAGGGGCATGGACAGGAGCGATAATTGCATCTGTCTTAACCATGCCGTTCTGGTCAGGTTTCTCGGCAAACTTTGTGGGAGTCATCCTAGCAGGGCTGCTGGTGAACTTGCTCATGAATCTCGGTCTGAAATATGCGATTGTCACTGGAGTCTTTCTGTTCCTTGTATCAACTGTCATGTGGAATGTACTTCGATCCCTCAAGAAGTCAGCCAATGCCTAATGATCTGATAAGTCTCGACGAAGTTGTTTCTGATGTATTCAGAGTTCACACTTACGTGTGAATTACAGTTGTGTAAAATTTTCTCACTTTTTCAGTTTTGCTTGTATACGCAGAGCAAACTCTCGAGCTATATGCCGTCACTCAGTGATTTTAGTAGAACCATAGCAGAGTAACTTTAGTCTGTGTAGGTACATTTCATATTTATTTCTCACAGAGTCTGCTGATCACATCATAGATTTTTTTTTTTTTTGAGAAAAACATTGTGAGCTGGGTTTTAACTGGTCTTGAATTGAAAGGCCCCTTATTTGGTACTGGGCTTTTGAAGGCGGCAATAGCTAGGACAATAACTCTCAAGGCCCATCGAAACGTGGCTTCTTATTCACGATTATCTTATCAGTAGCTACTGCAATTTCTTCATAGAAACTGTGCCCGATTATTCACGCTTACTGAATTGTATAGTGTGTTTTAATTTTATACATCTCCTCGTGTCTCTTCCAGCTCGCCGGCTGCCGGACGTGGAGATGATAGTAGAACTGACGATGATGGTCTGACTGGCGGCGGCGGAGTTTGATTATAGATTTCCAAATGGGCCGCCCGGCCCTAGCCCGATGTGGCCCGGCCCGAAGTGGCCCGACACTATCAGGACCGATAGATTCTTCGTGCCGGGCCTCGTGCCTAACTAACGGCCCAGGCCCGGCACTAAGGCCTCTTTTTCGTGCCGGGCTGGCTCGATGGCACGGCCGGGCCATCGTGCCCGGGCCGGCCCGTCGAGCTTGGCCGACCCAGCTTGGAGGGCAGCGGAGGGAGCACCGGAGCAGGGCGCCCGGGTTCGAGCAGAGCCGAGCAGTCCTACGCCCCCGCCCCGCCGCCGCCGCGCAATGAGGGAGGGTGGAGGGGCGGAGGAGTCGCCACCGCAGATCCGGTCGAGCTCGGCGCGGCGGAGCTCGAGGCCGCCGAGCTCGACGACGCACAAGCTCGGCCATGGCGCGCGACCATGGATCCAGGCCATGGCGCGGCGGAGGGAAGAGGAGGGGGCGGCGCCGCCTAGCGAGGGAGGAGCCGCCGCCGCAGAGGGAGGGAGGGGGGGTGGAGGGGCGGAGGAGTCGCCGCCGCAGATCCGGTCGAGCTCGGCGCGGCGGAGCTCGACGCCGCACGAGCTCGGCCATGGCGCTGCGACCATGGATCCAGGCCATGGCGCGGCGGAGGGAGGAGGAGGGGGCGGCGCCACCCGGCGAGGGAGGAGAGAGGGTCCGGCGGCTGCGCGCTGGCGGCGGGGCGGCGAGCACCGAGCAGTGGAGGGAGAGAGAGGCGGGCAGTGGATATAGATGGCAACGGATACTATCCGCGCTGATAGTGACTCTGTAAACCCGAACCCGCAGAGCAAAAACCGCGCCCGTCACCCGCAACGGGCACCACCTTACGCCCGCGCCCACTACCTGCGGGTAACACATGCCCGCGGGCATGCCCGTACTCGCCAGGCCGGCCGCTGGATCTGGGGAGGGCGCGCGACGGCGGCGACCGGGGACGGCGGAGGGCGGCGGCGGCCGGGACGACGGAGGGCGGCGGCGACCGGGGACGGCGGCGGGGAAGGCGGAGGGCGGCGGCGGCCGGGGACGGCGGCGGGTAAGGCGGAGGGCGGCGGGGTCAACGGACGACGGCGGGGAAGGCGGAGGGTGGAGGGCGCGACGGCAGCGGGGACGGTGCGCGGCGGCGGCAGGGGAGGCGGGGACGGTGAGCGGCGGCGCGGCCAGCGCCGGTTGCGGAGGCCTGGTCAGGGTGGGAGAGGGTGCCGAGAGCGGGAGGTGAAAGAGCGCGGTGGCCGGAGGGGGAGACGCCGACCGGAGGGGAGCCGGCGGCCCTGGAGGCCGAGCGCCCGGTTTGCGGCTGGGAGTCGCGCACTACTACAAAAACAGCCTTTTGTCCCGGTTCCATATGGCCATTTGTCCCGGTTTTGGAACCGGGATTCGGCCGCCGGGACAAAAGCGCTGGAGGCTTTTGTCCCGGGTGGTAGAACCGGGACAAAATGTCCCTCGCGCTAAAAAATATTTGCGCCCTGTGGGATTGGAACCCAAGACCTATTGCCTAGCGCATGGCCTGCTTGCCAACTCATCTAAGTAGTACATGTGACTCAGTAAAGAATAACTCCCTTTTGAACTATCACGTGGAGGGGCATTTTGTCCCGGTTGGTGGCTCCACCCGGGACAAAAAGGGCCTTTTGTCCCGGTTGGTACCACCAACCGGGATAAAAGGGTCACCCTTTTGTCCCGGTTGGTGTTACCAACCGGGATAAAAAGGGTTGGACCTTTTGTCCCGGGTGGAGCCACCAACCGGGACAAAAGGGGGGCCTTTTGTCCCGGTTGGTGGCTCCACCCGGGACAAAAGGCCCCTGTCCCCCCTGCTCCTTTGGACCCGGGACAAAAGCCACCTTTTGTCCCGGGTCCAAAGGTAACCGGGACAAATGATCTGGAACAAAGGCCTATTCTGTAGTAGTGGCGGTGAGTGGCGGCTGGGAGACTGGGAACTGCAAACCCTAGAAACTATTATATATACTCATGTTTTTGGGCCCACATGTCAGCGGATATGTGGGTTTGCGGGTTCGAGTATCAACTTTTGAAATCTGTTAGCAAATACCCATCGGGTTTGAAGTCGTATCCGCGCCCGCGCCCGCGGGTACAAACCCAGACCCGAATCCGCGCCCAACGGGTTCGGTGTCCGCGGATTTGCGGGTTTTTTCTACCCGTTGCCATCTTGAGCAGTGGAGGGGGGAGAGCTGGAGAGGGAGGGAGTGAGACTGAGAGAGAGGGGGGAGGGGGGGCACGGATGAGGGGAGGCACAAATGATGGTGTTGTGCTTTGGGCCGCCATTGGGCCGGTCCATAATCGTGCTGTGCTTCGGGCCGGCACTATGGGCCGGGGTAGCGGCCTAAGGACTATTCCCCTATCGGCCTGGGCTGGCCCGAGGCACTATGGACCGGGCGTAGGGCCGTGCTCGGGCCGTGTTTTTTAGGGCCGAGCACGATGGGCCGCCCATCGTGCTTGGCCCATTTGGAAATCTATAAGTTTGATCAGTCGATGTGCTTGGGCTGAAGTATGTGGGCTAGCAACTCTTTGCAATTTTCAAAGGGGGCCTGCAAGCTCAAGCTCTCTTTCTGACCTATGGCAAAGCCCAGTACTGGGAACTTGCTTTGGGGAACTCACTCACTCACCCTGCACGAATGGCACGCGGTCGGCGCGGTGCAGGGTGGCGTGCGATGAGCGAGCAGCCGAGCCGAACCACGCGAGCTTCTACCCTATGCACATGCACTATGGAGCTGTTAGCAATACCGACAAGTCTATGTTAAGTAGCAAGCTAAGAAGCCAGTTTTCACATCCACAGTGATCGATGACATCATCAGTGCTTAGTAGGGACTGTGATAGCCAAACGCGAATTCTCCAGGGCGCGGATGCAGCACATCGGAGCGAAGATAGCACATTCCACAGACTTTCTCCACATGCTGATGTTCACATGCTGGATGTGGAACATCAAAGCGCCCGGAGCACGTCTTGCAAAAGGAATCGACTGCAAAAACACACGAAGCCAAGCAGTATATAAAAATGAGTAAAGTGAACGATTGAGGTCTGTGTGAGAGAGGGAGGAAGAGGAAGAGGACGGGGAGAGGGGGTTCATACATTTGCCACTACGACGAGTAGAGAACCCAAGACGGAAACCCAATACACTGTGAGATTCAGTAACTGGTTCATCTGAAAACATAAGGAACAGAAGGCAAAAAATTAATTTATACAGAAAGCATTACAATGTAACCGCAAAGGTATTCATGAGGTTTGTTTATATAACAATATAAAAAAGTGCAAACAGATCAGATCACAACTGTACTGATCTTCTTCCAACGAGTACATACAAGATAGGTGTGTTGTATAGAAGAGAAACAAGAGAGAAGATGCATCAAGAAAGAAGTAGAGCATACCTAAGTGGGTGCATGTGACGATGCCATTGAAATCCTTTGTACCAGCAAGCTCAAAGAAAAAGAGAGTCCTCGCGGCAGGAAGGAATGACAACTAACCAGTGCGCTTCTTACGCGAGCCACGAAGTTCCCATGAGACCAGCAAACGCCATTGTGATAATAGGAGTGCCGGTACACCTTACCTGGAGCAGGCTCATACTCATTGCCCTGACTCAAACCAATCCAATCACTCACGAGGTAGGGAAATTTGCATGTGTAGCAGGGCAAAAACAGTACCAAAAACTAGATTAATGGGTTGCATCGGCCACTAATCAAAATTGGTGCTGAACCCTAATCGGTATACTTGTGATACTAATCAGTACACAGGTTAATCATTATACTTGTGATCTAATAGGTAAACAAGTTAATAATCATTATACTTATAGATGCTTTGGCACCTAATCAGTGCACAAGCTGCGCCCATAATGAGTACACAGTGCGACCATAATCAGTATATCTGCTGCAACCTTAATCAGGAGACAAAGCTGCAGACCTCTAACTGGTATGGATGCATTAACACTAACCAATGTACTGGCTGTGGCCTGTAATCGTTATGGGTGCATGGAAAACTAGCAAAAATGGATGTTGAAACACCGAGATGTATATTTGTTGCGGCCCTTATCTGAACAGAAGCCGCGAACTTGATTAGTATAGATGATGCAAGCCTAATCAGCCGGAAAGAGTAAATAGAGCCTGTGCTGTGCTTGGATCAGGGTTTACGTTATCACTGATACATGGTTTATCAGTGCCCTCCGGTATCGATAATCGATTGAAAATCGGTGAAATATCGCTAAAATCGACTGATAAGGAAGGTCAAATTCAAATATCGATAATCAATGATTTATCATTGATAATCGATGCAAATCGGTCGATTTATCGAAAATTCGGCTGAGAAATGTATTTAGCAGATGGAAAATAGAAATTTTTATAGTATTTTTATTTGGTTTGTTAAGTATGGTATTTTATAAGGTAAATTATACATACATACGTAGCTTACGATAGAATTGCATTAGAAATAAACATGTACATATATTTTGGACATAAATTGAATAAACTATAGATACATATTACATATATCCATGTTATGTATAATTATGCAAACCACACAAATAGGCATACACCAAATGAAATTGCACATAAATACAAAAAAGTACATAGTCCATACAAACCACATTGTCCATATTAGCATAAATTGACACAAGTTTTATGCAAATTGGTAACAGACTCATCTGACCACATCCATAATTCATACAGAAAGGCACTTAAAACATCCATTTTTCATAAATGACACTTTTTTATAATAATTATGTAAACCAGTTAGACATAGTTTTTTTAGTATAAGCATACATATTATAGTCAACATTGAAGCCTATTGTATCCTAACTGATTTAACAACAAATCAACATTGAAGTCTTTCTTCCCACCACTAATATTTAACACTAATCTACATTGCAAATTATCAGTATAACCATCCATTTGTAGCATAATATACAACAATATAGTAAATACCCCATGCATATTTGGTCAAGTTGGTGAAAGGAAATAGAAAATCAACCAAAATTGTTGAATATCAACTGATTTGCATTGATTATCGATGGATTTGCATCAATTATCAGGCTTTAGTATTGGAAACATTTTTTGTCTAAGCAAACGGTGGTTGTTTTTAATATGTGACATCATTCTAGACTATAGAGAGGCTCTAGTTTTTTATAGAATTTTTTCCACACTAGTTATAAATTTCTTTGAATTTTTAAAATTTGGATCGAAATCCATCGAAAAATCAATTGAAAACCGATATCAGTCAACATCGGTAACGGTAAATTTCACCGATAATCGCGATTATCGAGCGGTTTTGTATTCCATGCTCACGTGTCCACCAGTTCGAAACGGTTTTATTCGAATATTCCGATTCTGACAACTCAGCCTTTGTTTAGTTTTCTTCAAAATTCCAAAACTTTACAAGATTTCTCATCACATCGAATCTTTGAATGCATACATTAAGTATTAAATATAGTTAAACAAAATAACTAATTACACAGTTTTGAGCCTAGTTAATTCATGGCGGGACAATAATTACCATATACAAACGAAAGTGCTACAGTGCTTTCCAAGTTCACTTTTATGCAACTAAACAAGGCCTCAATCAAGTTCCCAGTACTGAACTTTGCCATGGGCTAGCAAGCCCCCCTCCCCCCTTCTAAATTGAAAAATACTTCAGCCCAAACCTATCGACCCCACGACCATGAAGGACTTCGCGATGATGATTTCCCCGGATCGGATATACTCGGCTCGGAGCGGAGTGTGTTGGGGACAGCTTCTCTCGACTATGAACTACTGTACGGTATCAACTCCTCGCTCCGTGTACTTTGTTTGCTTGCTGCATCAGTCAATTCTGGCGCGCCTAGGGGTATCTTGGTTAATTATACAACATACTTCCTCTATATCTAAATATTTGTTACTTTAATTTTTTGTCATAAATTTGACCACTTGTTTTATTCAAAAATTTTATGCAAATAATAAAAAACATAAATTATAGTTAAAATACTTTCGATGATGAAGTGGATCATACATAAGATATATGAAACTTGCAAAAAAAATTTAATAAAACAGATAGTCAAACTCGTGATCAAAAGTCAATGGCGACAAATATTTAAATGCGGAAACATTATACAATATCTTGAAAAAAATTATATAATATATATATAGTGTGTGTACGTGGACAGATTTATATACTAGTAGTATACTCTCTCCATACCCAAAAAACCTGACGTTTAGGACAGCGACATGGTCTCCAAAACACAACTTTGACTTCTTATTTCTCTAAAAATATTTATCAAAAAGTGATATATGTATACTTTCATAAAAATATTTTTCAAGACAAATCTATTCATATAATTTTTATATTTTCAAACTCAATAACTTGAGAGTTATTCATGATTTATATTCTCAAGGTTTGACTCAAACTTTGACTCAAATCTTATCCTAAACGTCAGGGTTTTTTGGGTATGGAGGGAGTATATACAACGTCGCATCGATCAAATAACAATGCTGCCTGTCTGCCTGGTTGTGAGGTTTTCTATCTGGCGAATCCGAATATAGAGCATAGGTCAGACTGCCTGTGACACGCTAGCTGCACGCTGGCATTAATCTGTTTTGGAGCCTTACCTATACGACAATTCCTCCAATTCTAACAAGTTGAAGTAAAATATGTTACATGGTACCTTATCTGATTATATATACCAGCAGAGGAGGTGTACCCACATGTTCACACACACACACACACACACAATATTTCCTATTCATCCTCTTACAGCTGCAAGCAGAGACGTTGCAATAACAATATAGTCAATAAAGCACATGACGAAAACAAGCCCATGTTGTTAAAAAAGACTTAAAATGGGAAATGTATTACGAAAAATAAAGTACCTTTTCATAACAATCTAATTCTCATCATTGTCGATCCATATAAAACTAGAAAAAAAGGGTTTGAGTTGACATGCTGCAGGCTTAACCAAGAGCTATTAGGCTGCTAATAAAATGCACTGAAAATATATATACTACACACAGGCACAAAAAAAGAGAAAAGTTGTGTTCATTTAATATTTTACCACTCTTAAGAAGTGGCAATTCATGCGTGGGTCGGCTCACCTCATCAGTCAGTGAGGATCAGATGCGTGACCATTGATGGTGAATCCGTGTATCCCGATATGCGGATACGTCGTTTTCCTATAAAAAAAACGGTACGCAGATACATTTTTATTTTTTGAGAAAATAAATAATACTCCTGTATTATTTAAAATTGAAACCGGTACGCAGCTTAACAGGCCGTGCTTTTGTTGGGCCGAGACTCAGCGTCTGGTAGATGGAAGCGTGGGGGTCTCGTGGCCGCGTTCACCCTTGGATAGCTGCAGGACGGTCAGATATTGCCGACTGCCGAGGAAAGTCGACGACAGCGACGTCAGGTGATCTGATTTCCCTTTTCCCTCCCTCTGGTTGTCGTCTCGACGACTCGTCGCACCAATGCACCATACACCAGCCCTACCTGCCGCGGCCGCTCGGATCGGAGCAGCCATGGCCTCGGTCACGCTGACGGTGGCGGAGACGGAGTTACTCAAGGTTTTAAATCGCCGGCTAAAACATTTAGCGGTAGAACTGTCATTATAGTGTTTAATGGGCTATAGCCGGAATTTAACGGGCTAAATATTATAACGGCCGCCCAGTCTAGAAGCTACAGCTTAAACCTTGAGTCTACTCCCCTCATCGGAGTGGTGAACGGAGACGGAGACTGAGACTGCTCCCCTCATCCGAGTCGTGCCAGCGCAGGATGCCAAGGCCCCCCGCGCCGCCGCGTCCGCGAAGATCAGGCGCCGCCTCTCCCCGACGCAGAGAGAGGACTTGGAACGCCTTCTTCGAGTTGCTCCCCCCCCCCCCCCCAGCCAAGCAGTCGTTGTTCTCGCGCCTCGCGCGGCTGTGGCGCCAGGCCTTCGGCCGGTTCGATCCCCGCTCCATCCCCTTCAATCAGCAGCTGACTGGGGAACAGATGGATCTGATTGAACGGTAACACCCCTCGTTCCATCCGTTCCGTTTTCGATTGCGCATATTACAATTCAATGCCGATCTATCCCTTCTATTTATTCAGTCATCATCAGCCGGGCCACTTCGAGCGATTAGCTTTGGATCGCGAGCTTACCATGGATTGCCTGCACTACTACAACAAAAAGAATCCGGTTCGTGATCCTACCCCTTATCTGCATGAAATGGATGAATGTGTGACAAACTGCAATTGTTGTTAGTGATTCAAAAAAAAAAGGTAATCGTTGTTAGTTAGTTTGATTAGCTCCGGGCATGATTCGTGGCATCCATCCAAGCCATGGAATACAAAACCGCTCGATAATCGCGATTATCGGTGAAATTTACCGTTACCGATGTTGACTGATATCGGTTTTCAATTGATTTTTCGATGGATTTCGATCCAAATTTTAAAAATTCAAAGAAATTTATAACTAGTGTGGAAAAAATTCTATAAAAAACTAGAGCCTCTCTATAGTCTAGAATGATGTCACATATTAAAAACAACCACCGTTTGCTTAGACAAAAAATGTTTCCAATACTAAAGCCTGATAATTGATGCAAATCCATCGATAATCAATGCAAATCAGTTGATATTCAACAATTTTGGTTGATTTTCTATTTCCTTTCACCAACTTGACCAAATATGCATGGGGTATTTACTATATTGTTGTATATTATGCTACAAATGGATGGTTATACTGATAATTTGCAATGTAGATTAGTGTTAAATATTAGTGGTGGGAAGAAAGACTTCAATGTTGATTTGTTGTTAAATCAGTTAGGATACAATAGGCTTCAATGTTGACTATAATATGTATGCTTATACTAAAAAAACTATGTCTAACTGGTTTACATAATTATTATAAAAAAGTGTCATTTATGAAAAATGGATGTTTTAAGTGCCTTTCTGTATGAATTATGGATGTGGTCAGATGAGTCTGTTACCAATTTGCATAAAACTTGTGTCAATTTATGCTAATATGGACAATGTGGTTTGTATGGACTATGTACTTTTTTGTATTTATGTGCAATTTCATTTGGTGTATGCCTATTTGTGTGGTTTGCATAATTATACATAACATGGATATATGTAATATGTATCTATAGTTTATTCAATTTATGTCCAAAATATATGTACATGTTTATTTCTAATGCAATTCTATCGTAAGCTACGTATGTATGTATAATTTACCTTATAAAATACCATACTTAACAAACCAAATAAAAATACTATAAAAATTTCTATTTTCCATCTGCTAAATACATTTCTCAGCCGAATTTTCGATAAATCGACCGATTTGCATCGATTATCAATGATAAATCATTGATTATCGATATTTGAATTTGACCTTCCTTATCAGTCGATTTTAGCGATATTTCACCGATTTTCAATCGATTATCGATACCGGAGGGCACTGATAAACCATGTATCAGTGATAACGTAAACCCTGCACGTGAGGTGTGCACGGAACTCACCCTGCACGAATGCGGACATGCGGTTGGCAGGAGTAGGCCGGGCGAGCCGAGCCGAGCCGAGCCATGCGTGTTTGGCCCACCCCTCTGCACTACACGGTATATACACGTTTTCGCTCTAGTCTATGGAGGCGCGAAAATATTTGTCCACATTCAAAATGTGAAAATAGTAATGCCTTCGCTCTTCCAAATAGCTAGAAAAGGTAGTTTAGAAACAAATAGTTGGAACCTGCAGTAATTCAAAGTATGAAAATTAATCCATCTTAACTTTTGGAAAATCATGACACTTCACATGAGATAGTTGGCAACTTTTTTTTAGTTTAAAGCTACGTTGGTAAAAAACAGTGATGCGTTTCCCACGTGTGCGTGATTCAAAATGTATGCATATAGGTAAACACACAAGGGTCCGAATCGAAGATTCATGTCCCATGAGGTTAGGGACGAGGAAAAATACCCCTAGTTGGCGAGTACAGGAATGGAGAAAATATTCCCACCGGCCCCGCGATGCTTTGTAAGCCGTTTGCAAGCAATCGAACCCTGATCAAGGAGGAGGTACCACCGGTGGAGAGCGTGCGTGACACACTCGGCCTTGCCTCATTGCTCTATGCTAGTGGGAAAGGAGGCTGATGTGGATGCAAGGCCGTCGAAAATCTTAGGTTTTGAATTGGACCAAAGGGTTCAAAGTAAGATTGAAATCATAGGTTTTTTTAAATGCATATAGAAAAACATTGTAAAGAGCATACTAAGGACGTAAAATAATAGGACACAACCACGATTTTACAACTAAGCATGCACGTAGGGCTGTGAATTAGGTCGCTATCAACAATATGCTAATGAATTTGTGTACAATATAGGTAGCTGCGTGCAACGGGTTTAGGAGGGGAGGTTGGTGGAAATAAAGTCTCGAAAAGATCGTTTCGGAAAGCTGCAAGCCTGTAACCGTCCGGCGGTCCGGCTCCGGCCTGGCGCCTCTATCTCGTACGTGTGGCATGCCGGCGATCGTGCGAGCGAGCGCGCGGGGTGGCGCGCCCTCTGCGGCGACGTGGTGGTGGCCTGGCGCTGGCGGGCAGTAGGCTGCCAGGCTCCTGCCACCGTCGCTGCGCCTGCGCGCGGTGGCCGTGCCGGTCGGCCCGTTCCGGTGCAGGATGCACGCAGAGGCGCAGAGGCCCCTGCTTTCGTGGAAACGGCAAGCGGCGGTAATCGGTATGGTGCGCGACGCCGGCCGGGCGCTAGCTACCTTTTCTCCTCGGTCGCCGGCCGGCGGCACCGGCAGGACGCCCTTGTCTGGACGCGCGCCTGCGCCTGCCTGCAGCTGCTCTCGGCATGCGCGTCGTCACAGCTGATCCCTGCCGGCCCTCTGGCCGCTCACGCGACCGTGGCAGGGTTCCCCTTTCCAAATCCAAAGCACCGTAGTACGTTGCATCAGGGAAACAATATAATTAACAGCTGATATTTTAATTGAGGGATTCAAACAAACTAGGCTATTATTTCTGTCCAAATCTATGTTCTCATAGATAATACTGTACTTAATTAGTTGAACCAAATGGGGCTTTAGCAGCAGCTAAAAAATAGTTCCTGCTGATCTCAATCTATGTGGTCTCATAACCTACTGGCTACTGTCCTCGGCGATCAGAATTTTGGCCCGGCGCGGTCAATGCTACTGTTTTCTCTAAGCAACGGTCAATGCTTCTAGAAACTGACTTATCTTTTGTGGTAGGTGGATCAAAATTAATATTTTTTGTGGAATAAATTTTGAACTTTAAAATTGTATTTATTTTAGGACGGAGGGAGTACCACGCCTAGCCAGGATTCCAGGAATAGGACAACGCATACTTTAAGAAACCTTGCCTCTGGCGGCCCGGCTCTGGCCTGGCTCCGTGACCTCGTCATCTCGTACGCGTCGCGCCCCCTGCCCTGTGGCCGTATCCAACCGACCGGCCAGGTGATCGTGCGGGAGCGGGAGAGCTAGATCGAGGGTTGCTCGATCAGGTTGGAATCGTGTTCAGTACGTGTTCTACTACTGCAATTTCTTCATTATTCATGCTTACTGAATTTTAGTGTAGTATGCTATATACATCACCTCATGTCTCTTCGTGCTTGCCAGCAGGGCGTGCGATGAGCGAGCAGCCGAGCAGAGCCATGCAAGGGCCCATCCTATGCACATACACTGTATATGCACGTCTTCGCTCTATGGAGGCGTGAAAATATTTCGAGTTAAATGCATCGTTAGTACATAACACATGGTGGCAGGGTGCGCTTAGATATATCATCTACCTAATTGCTTATTTTGGAGCAAGTGACCGAGCATTAACTTTGGCAGGTGTGTGCAGATAGATCACCAGAATGACACATGAGAAAAAAATTGCCATTTAGGCAGCTCACGTGTGCAAAATCCCATGTTTTAGCACTAATGCAGATGCACCCCTAATTTATTTGCTGCTTGTTTGTTTGGACTCAATTAAGTTGATCCGTAGCCCCTATGTCTTGGTGGTTTTCAAGTTGAGATTTGATTTCTTCTCTTTGCAATTAGGAGAACGGTGATGGTGGGAAATACAATTTCACAATTTATAGCATTCTGATCGCTGGAAGGATAAATTTTTTCATGGTGTACTTCTGCACTGAAGAAAAGTGACGAATTGCCTACAATCCAATGAAACACAAATGTTTAGTGTAGGGTATGCTTTATTTTTTATTGCAAAAAGGAACAGTCGGAGAGTTGGAGTGATGAGCTAAAGCCCTCCATAGCCCACTGAGCAACGTAAGAGAGATGATATACAAAGAGGTGCTATATTCTGAACCTGCATCTAAATTATTATCTAAACAAAAACACATGAAACAAAAGGAGAAGATACTTTTCTTCCTCACGCCAACTCTTGTTCTCTAGATCAAATTGTTGTGCTCATGCCATGACGCTCACCGGTGGTGAGGGGTATTACACCCAAAACAATTTTTTGCACAATTCTACTTCGCACTAGCTCTAAATCAAACGCTTTATTATTATTATTATTATCGCTAAGTGAAATCCATAAAAATATAGAAAACACATAGTAGAGAAGGGAAAGAATAAATGAAACTCACTGTAATCTTGAGCTAGGTTGCTAGGTTCCCTCTGTCTTAGTCCCATCGCTTGGCGAAAGACTGCTCGGCGGCGTCCAATGCACCGCCGTGTTTCACCGTTAGCTAATGCCAAAACTCTTTTAATCCCTTTGTCAAAACTTCTATCCCTTATATTCTAATTTTTGGTCCAAATAAATAAGGACTTCTATACATCAACTAAATTGAGTCCAAACAAACAAGGAGCAAATAAATTAGGG
Organism: Panicum virgatum; assembly: GCF_016808335.1. Classification (NCBI taxonomy): domain Eukaryota; kingdom Viridiplantae; phylum Streptophyta; class Magnoliopsida; order Poales; family Poaceae; genus Panicum; species Panicum virgatum. The sequence goes on from NC_053153.1 coordinate 3,981,340, forward strand.
GGGGGTATTTGCATTAGTGCGTAACCACAAGTTTTGTGCATGTAAGATCCAAATCTACATGTGAGGTGCCTACATGGCTTCTGTTTTTTGCCCATGTGTTATCCTGGTGATCTATTTGCACACGCCTACCAATTTGTTGCTTCAAAATAAGAGATTAGCGAGATGATGTATCTAAGCGCACCCTCTCGCCATGTTTATGTACTAATGATGCATTTAACTCGGATATTTTTGCACATCCAAAGTGTGAAAAATAGTAATTTTTTGTTCTTCCGAATAGAAAACGTGCAGTAATTCAAAGTATGAAAATTAGTTTTGAAAAATCATAACTCTTTACATGAAATAGTTGGTAACTAGATTTTAATTTAAAGCTACTTGGGTGCCAAAAAAACAGTGATGCTTTTTTCACACGTGTGTGTGATTCAAAAATGTATGCATATTAGCTGCTGTATAGGTACGACATAGGTCCCAATTGAAGATTTATTCCCCGTGAGGTTAGGCCGTAGGGCGCGAGGGGGGAAATGCCTAGTTGGTTTGTACGGAAATTGACAAAATATTCCCACGCGAGGAGAAGGATGTGGCTTGTGGAACATAGTTATTCCTCGAATGCTTTGTTAAGCCGATCAACTAAGAGCAATCCAACCCTGATCATGGAGGAGGTGGAGAGCGTGCCTGCCACTTGGCCTTGTCATGTTGCTTGCTAGTGGCACATGAGGCTGACGTGGACGCAAGGTTGTCAAAATCATAGATTTCGAAACTGATCGAAGGGCTTAAAGTAAGATCAGAATCATAGGGATTTTAAATATAAACATTGAAAAGAGTGTATATTCTGTTGACTATAATAATCATAGAATCAAGGCCTTTAATCAAGATACAAATTAAAGACGTAAAATAGAACTAGGAGGTGTGAATTAGGTTGCTACCAGCAACATGCTAATGAATTTGTGTACTTACAACGGGTTTAGGAGGCAGGAGGGGAATGAGTCCGGCGGTCAGGCTCCGGTCTGGTCTGGTCTGGTCTAGACCTGGGTATGGGCTGCCCGACCCGACGGACCCGACCCAATCCGCCCGAAAATAGTCCGACCCGACCCGACCCGAAGAGTTTGATGGGCGGGCTCGGGTCAAAATTTTTGACCCGGTATGACTGACGGGCCGGGCACGGGCTAAAAATTTTGACCCGAAACTCGAAAAACCCGAAGGAACCCGACATTTTACATAGGCCCGGCCCGACCCGACCCGACTAGCTGTCGGGTCGGGTGCGGGCTCAATTTTACGGCCCGGCCACCGGGTCGGGTCGGGCACGGGCCGCTAGAAAAAACACCGGGCTTTTTTTGACCCGACCCGAACCCGATCCGGTCCGGAGGATGTCCAGGTCTAGTCTGGTCTGGGTCTGGCGCCTCGATCTCGGAGTAGAGTACGTGTCGCAGGCGCTGTGGGCTGTGGTTGTATGTACTCCGTACGCACTGATCGTGCGAGCTAGCGGACGAGACGAATGCGCGGGGTGGACTTCTCTGCCCCACGCGTCCACGGCTTCTCTGCCCGCTCGCTCTGTCCCATTGGCAACTGCCCCACGATGCGGACAAAACCGAGCCTGCCACTGCTGCAGGCCAGCCAGGCCCTCCCTGTCGCCAAAGCAACCGTTGGCAGACTGCGCCGCCTGCTCCCTGCTCTGCTCGCTTCTTTCAGCAGCTTTTCCCATCCTCCCCCCTCCTCTCCTCTTCTCCCCATCCGGAACACGTTGATCCCTGCTTTATCACAGCACTTTTCACCTCACACGGAGTTTTCTTTGTAATTTTCCGAATAAGCAGTTTCATCACACGTTGATCGCAGCACGATTACAACCGCATCACTCAGCATGCAAATGCAACAATTAACGAAGCTTTTTGATGCAATGATCGAACCGAAGGATCCAACACACCGAGCGACAGAACACAGAACAAGGAGTCGATCACAGAGGCATTCATGCATACTATAATCTGAGTGCAGATAGATTAGTACTCCATTCCATACCATCGATGGATAGATAGATAGTTTGATAGATCGGGCAGTGCCATCCATGATCATGGCTGCCTCACAGCTGATGCAAAACAGCAAGTACGATAGGACCGCTTCAATCCACGGCCTCTGCGGCGACGTGGTGGTGGCGGTGTGCGTCGTCGCCAGCAGGCTGCCATCGTCGCCGCCTGCGCGCGGTGGCCGTGCCGGTCGGCCCGTGTCCCAGTCCCAGTCCAGTCCTGCTTGCTTTTCGCCACCAACCGCGAGCACCGCGCTTTCACGGAAACGGCAAGCTTTGCTTTGCTTTTCTCCTCGCTCCGCGTCCTCATCGCCTGCAGGCGGCTGCAGCAGGGCTGGCAGAAGGCTCCTGCCACCGTCGCTGCCTGCGCGCGGTGTCGTGCCGGTCGGCCCGTGTTCCCCGGTGCAGCGATGACGCACGGACGCAGCAGTGCAGCACACACCCCCAGGCTCCAGCGCCCTCCTTGTCGCCACCAACCAAACGCGTTGCGCTTTCACGGAAGCGGCAAAGCGGGTAGAAAATGTATGAGCATAAGAGGAAGGGTCTGTTTAGTTTCTCTATTTTGAATTTTTGAAAGGAAAACTTTCAACATTTGAAATATTAAATGTAGACTAATTACAAAACTAATTATAGATCTCGTCTGTAAACTACGAGACGAATCTAATGAGCCTAATTAATTCATCAGTAGCATATGTTTATCGTAGATTTACTGTAGCAATTTAGTGTCTAATTACGGCCTAATTAGATTCATTAAATTCGTCTCGCGATTTACATTCCATTTGTGTAATGCGATTTATTTTTTAACTATATTTAATGCACCATGCAGATGATTTATAATTTTTTGGATTTTGAAATTTTGGATCTAAACACGGCTGAAGACTGGTCGTGTCCGGCGACTCTGGTAAGCAAACAGGATTACTCTTGTGCCAAACAATAGGCTGGTGAAGAAATCAAAAGAATATGCTTTGGAGTATTCATTGAAAGAAGTCTTCATATAAGATAATCATCTTTTCTTTGTTTTGACATTCTTGATGTATTTTTCACCGACAGAGTGTAATGGAACCCAGCTCAGCTCAGCTCCGCCGAGCCAAAGGAGAGAACAAAACAGCCGGATGCGAAGAGTAGAGTATAGCCAAGGGGCTTTCATCCACATGAGAAGCTATTAGCATCATCTATGTGAGTCGCAAGTACGAATGCGAGTCGACTTGACCGTCAAGCTTCAGTCATCTCGAGTTACAATGTCTTGATCACAACTAAGCCAACAGTGTAAATTTCATATATGCCTCATGCTTATCCCTACTTATCGGTACTTTTCTTCTAAAAAGAAAAAAAAAGAGAGATAGAAACCGCCTTTGGAAAATAAATAGATAGTATAGAATGCTAACCCAGTGTTGAAGGTGTGCACCGCTAGATGAAAGAGATATACGCACTGTGAAATAAGCCTCATTCCCACTCTTATTTCCCACAGCCTAGGGAGGCAGCGGCCTCACCTTATTTCCGCACAAAGGTAATGGGATATCGGAGTTAACCATATTAACAAAGTGACTAACTCCTTCAATAAACTTTTTTCAGGTAAGTTCTAATCTTCCATAAATTCCGATCCGGGGTGGTTGCTTTCATCCTCGGTTGCAGGCAAAACAGGATTTGCGGCCGCTCGCCGCTTGGCGGAACACATGCCTGCCTGCCTGTAGCCCTCTGCACGCAGGCATCACCGGCCGGCCCTGTGCAGCGGCTGCCCTCCCGGCCATGGGCGCTTACCGCCCACACGTGTTCCTTCGTTCCCACATCTCAAGCACACGTACGTACGTGGCAGGGAAACGAGCTGATATTTTAGTGCCGTTCTAACAAATAGCTCGATCAGTCGCAATCGGTACCATCAGGTCGATCAACGCCACGCGGGCAACACCCCTGACCGGAGTTCTACCAAAACAGTGAGACCAGTACGTGTTGTAGTGCAACCCGATTGTTGACTAGCTAGAAGCTGCATGATTCTGATTTGTCGATATTCAATCCATCCTTGGCGATTTTTTTAAAAAGAACCTTGGTGATTAACATGCTCATGAAATATTGAGACCCAGTCGTACATGTTAAAACTTCAATTGTAGGCGATATATTACAAGGGCGGATCTAAGGAGGCTCCAGCCCCCAACAACCATGAAACTTCATTAGAGCAATAGGTGGAGGTAAGAGGAGAAGGGAGGAAGAAGAAGAAGAGAGGATAATAAGGTGAACATGGAGGTGGAAGGGGAAGAGAGCCCCCACCAGCTTGTGCTGCCTCCGCCACTAGCGGTATACTGATTAGTAGGTGGCTTATTCATGTCTAATTTTCAGTTGACAACTCCGGAAGGCTGCGTTAGCTTAAAGGACGAAAGTCTGGTCTATACATTAAAGACATGCATTGACAGTGCAGGCGATGCTCGCTGAGAACGGAAGTTTTTGCTGATGCACAGTGAGAGCCACGCCGGCCATCCTATTCCTGGCTTCTTTCTATGTCGGCCTGTCCCTCCACGGGCCCTCACTATAAAACCATCCCTCCCCACCCACACTTCTTCCTACATCCCTCGTCGATCTTAGCAAAATCCCCAGCACGGTAGCCTCTCTACCCACCACCACCGCCAAACGAGGAAAATCGGATCAACTAGGATTCAAATTCAAGGCATGCATGTAGTTCTGTATGAATCATCTCGAGATCGAGAGATTATTATACAATTTGACTTTGTCAAAAATAATAATATATTTGAGAAGGTTGTAAAAAATTGAAAATACTAAGAGAGAGGAGTTGTCATGCTTCGTAACAAGATAAGAGTTTATTAGAATAAGATATTTAGCACGGTTGGATAAGAATGGGAAGATTCTAGAGTTAGATATTTTGTAAAGAAAAGTGTGTAACACAACATCCATGAACACCTATAAATAAAGGTGCACCCACTCCCCTCTTGGTATCAGAGGTCTTAAGTAGGAGGTAGTACGATAGCTAAGTGCAATTACGTCATGGTATGGTAACCACATAAATAGTACAGAAGCATGTGTTGTATTTAGTTATAGTGAATAAAAAGTTGAGTTTTCTTCTGTAGAGTTGGTCTCTCATGTTGATGTCTACTACCTCCATTTTCATGTATATGTCATATTTGGTTTGTCCTAAGTTAAATTTATTCAACTTTGACCAAGTTTATAATAAAATATAACAATATCTATAATGCAGTAATTAACATTATGATATTTGCCATATAAATGGTTTTGATAATATATAACCTCACCTTTTTGTTTAAGATAATATATTTCTATAGATATTTCTAGTCAAAGGTTAGAATTGTAGTATTTATGAATTGAGGCAAATGTTTAATTACTGAGACGAGCATTAGTTTTTCTTCTTGATCGCTGGCAAAAAGAGGATTCGCGGCGCCTCGCCGCTTGGTGGAACGCGCCCGTGCCTGCATGCTTGCAGCCCTCTGCATGCAGGTGTCACCGGCCGGCCCTACGCAGCGGCCGCCCTCCCGTCCATGTACGCTGACTCTTCCTTCCCATATCCCAAGCACTTGGCATACGTGGCAGGAAACAAGATGATATTTTGGTGGCGGAACGTGGACATGCTTGGCCGCGAGGAGGGTACCCGACCTCCCGGGCTGAGCGTTGGATCCGAAGCAAAACTCGCTCGGCACGGTGACAAGCAAGGTACCATCGTCATCGCCGGGGCACGCTGTGGCGTGGGTTCCGGTCAGCTGGTTACGCACATGGTGTCGAGGAAGGGCTGTAGCGCAGCGGCGAGGAGCCGCTCCTCAATTTGATGAGCTGCTGGTGCCGTCTTGCTGCTCGCCCGCTCCTCCTCAGATCGATGTGCCGCCAACGCTGGCCTGCGAGCCGGGGGCCGAGAAGTGGGCGAGCAGCGAGCGAGAGTCGGAGCGTCCCGCTCGGAGGTGGCCTGCGGGAGAGAGGGAGGGGGCGGTGGTGGCCCACGGGTTATGGGAGAGATGGAGGAAGCGGCGGAGGCCTGAGCGAGTGGGACAGATCGAGAGACGAGAGAGGTGGTGACGCTCTTGCGAGTGTGGGGGGGCAAGCTGAGGGAGGAGCAACAAAAATTGACGAGGTAGGTTAAGGTAGTGGGCTTTCGTATTGTGGGCTGTTGGGCCAAATTATAGAACTTCCACGTTTTTTAATCATTGGTCGAAGAAGTTAGACGAAGTAGTATATGGCGTGTCGTTGTGTCGATGTTTTTAGGAAAATGGCGAATTGTCGTGTCCGACACTTATCGTGTCCGACACGCATGTCAGAATCGGTGCAACATAGATTACCATAACGAGCCAGCTCAAGCTGAGCCGAGTCGAGCCAAGCCGGCTCGGTAGGCAGCCTTAATGACAACATCCATACACTTGGATCTTGTGCACCATGTCCATGCACCTATAGCACCTGAGGATCTCTACCCTGCCGGTCTATTTAACATAGACACCCTAAAAAGTTAATTAAGACCTAAAGAACCAATGACTCAACGCCTCAATTGGTGCTGATTGTTACTTGATCATCAAGGCAGTTGCAAAGCAGGATTAGGCTCACTTGCGGACACAGACAGAAATCGGAAGAAATCGCTCGGCACGGTGACAAGCAAGGTGCCATCGTCATCGCCGGGGCAAGCCGCGCCGTGCCGGTCAGCCGGTTCCGCACACGGCTCGCCCAACTCTGGCTTTTGCAATCGATCACGCCGGGGCGGGGCTTTTGCTTTTTCCGCTCTGCGTTGGCTGGACGCGCGCTTGCAAGCCAGAGCCCCGACCACCTGCCCTCTACCAACCCTGCAGCTGCAGCGTCTGCGGTGCCTGCCGAGGCGAGACGGGGGAGAGGAGGGGGTACGGTTGCCTTTGCTCAAGATAGGGATTTCGATTTCGAACTGCGCTGGTGGTCATCTGCTATCTGCTTCCAAGGAAAAAAGCAAACAAATACACGTATGAGGATCGAGTTGCTAATATAACCCGGCAACCTAGCTAGGTGTTTCTTGTTTCACTAGAGTCTATAAACTGTTTGAGGACCGGTTTGGCACATTTGAACTTGAGAAAGACCAAAGTTTACTTCAAAAATAATAATTAAACATTATTAATTAAGGACCAAACAGTCATGCATTCACCCCTAGGAAAAAGGAACCACATGCCTAGACAGGGCGGTAGCCATTCATGTTTGATCCTTAAATTTGTCTGAACGTAATTCGATCATGTTTCACTTTTTGTCCCGTGAAATGAACCTGCTAAAAGCATATTTGTGGTGTGCGTCCAATCTCACATATATACTTCCTATGGTAGTAAATGATATAAACCATCTGGGTTTGACATGAGTCCAACTTTTGTAACTTCGATCGTCAACATGATCACCAGATTTTTACCATTATATTAATGAAAATAAAAAGAATGCATACATGGGAAGGACGAGCAAACAAATGAAAGGACAGCATAATGTTTAATTAAGGAACCTAGTTGGTTATAGAATTTAATTGGTCTCTCCTCTATCATTTCACCTGGTGTCATTCAGCAAGTAACCATCCTATCCTATTTGGGGTGTGTTTAGATGAAACACAATTTTTTTTTGCGACGGAATCTTACTAATTTGAAGTACTAAATGAAGTTTATTTACAAAACTTTTTGCACAGATGGGTTGTAAATCGCGAGACGAATCTAATGACGCTAATTAATCCATGGTTAATCAATAATTAGCGGGTGGTTACTGTAGCATCACTGTTGCAAATCATGGATTATGTAGGCTCATTAGATTCGTCTTGCAATTTACAGCCCATTCATGCAAAAAATTTTGTAAATAGACTTCATTTAGTACTCCATACATGTGTCGAAACATTCTATGTGACGTTTTTTTTTTGCGTTTACGGGGTTTATGGAGTGGGAACTAAACAGGGCCTTGACTAGATTCTGACCCTAGCATGACACATGCCAAGCGAACTCAGTTTAGGTGTTTCTTAGAACTAATAACATCTAAAAAACTAAAAATCCTGAGGACTGGCATGACACATTCTGATATTCTGTACTTGAGAAGGAACCCTCAGGGACCAAACTGTCATTCACCCCTCGAAAAAAGTAGGCACAACTTCCCTACACCGGGTCTTGTGCACCATGTCCATGCACCTTTAGTACCTGAGCATCTCCACCCATCCGGTCTAATTAACAAAGACTTGGGCCCTAAAAAGTTAATTAAAACCTAAAGAACCAATGGCTCCACTGGTGCTGATCATTACTTGATCATCAAGGCAGTTGTAAAACAGGATTAGGCTCACTCGCGGACACAGACAGAGGGCGGTAACGTTACCGTTTCGTTGGGAGGCGTCCTCCTCCGCCTCCTCACCCCTCCATTCCCGAGCTCGTTTCCCACCTCACGGGTCTAGGGTTTCCTCGCCCCCTCCGCCTATATAATGCCTCCCCTCCCCTCCGCTCCTCAACCACTCCCTCTCCCTCCCTTCCTCTTGCTTCCTCTCTATCCACTGCGAGGGGTACCACCACCACCAGCATTAGAGCCTCTTCTTCCACCCTTCTCCGATGGCCTACCGCGGCGGCGGCAGGGGAGGCCGCGGCGGCGGCGGCGACCGCGACCGCGGGGACCAGCGCCCACCGTACGGAGGAGGCGGGGGCGGCAGCGGCTTCGTGTGGCCACCCCCACCGTCCACGCCGCGCCCGGTACCGGTGCAGTACCAGGTGCCGATGGGCTACCGCGCGCCCATGGTGCTGCCGCACCAGGCCGCGTACGGGGCGCCGGCGGCCGTGTACCGGGCGCCCGCGTCCGCGGGGCCTCCGGTCTCCTTCTCGCCTGCGCCTCGTGCGGTGGCGGTCACCATCCGGGCGCCTCCTCCCTCGGTGTCGGCGGCTCCGGCTCCGGCTCCACGGCAGGGGGCACAGGGCGCCACCACGCTGGCGTCCGAGCCGGCCCCGGCCTCCTCCGCGCCGTCTGCCGCGGCGGTGGCAAAGGAGGTCGAGAAGAAACTGTTCGTGTCCGAGACCGCGCTGGCGCCGCCGGCTGCGGCTGCTGCTGCGGCCGTGGCGGCCGCGCAGGGGGCCGCTGCCTCTGACGCGGAGGACGTCGATCTGGCGCCGGTCTCCAAGAAGGGGCTCGCGCACCCTGCTCGGCCTGGCGTCGGCACCGCCGGCAAGAGTGTGAAGATCCGCGCGAACCACTTCCTCGTCGACGTCGCCGACAACAACCTCTTCCACTACGATGTGAGCTAACCCGCCCTCCTCCTCTATCTCCCCTGCTGGATTTACTCGATCGTATCTGCTCGTGTACATGCATGTGCCTCGTTAGATCTGGTAGTTTCGTATGAAATAGATATGGATTCTTACGTGTTGTCATATGCGGTGTGTGATGGTCTGCTCTCGTTTGGACGGTGCATTTTTTTTCTGTTCTGTCAGATCCAATTTTTCTTTTTGAGTTTTTTTTGAAAAGTATTCTTTTTGTGTTCTTGTGCTTTCTCGTTTGCACTTGGCCATGTGTGGGAAACGTTGCAGCAGTACATGAACAGCTTGCGCTTCCAATCCCATCCTGCTGATGTTTGGTTGGAGCGCACGTTCATATGGGAGCTTTCTCTTGTGCCACAGTGCGACATAGCTCCCGGTCTGCATTTCCCCTTGCTTCGACCGCCTTTCTTGGATCCTTGCTCATCTTCTGGGTCGGTGATGGGATTGATCTTGATCTGGCCACTCTCTTGTCCATGAGAGATCGGTCTAAGCGCCCACACCTTTGTAGTGAAACGACAGGTTTCCTCCAGTAGCATGCAGCAGGCAGCAACCAGGCCCGGCCCTGTAGTGTTGACAGGTGGGGCAGTCGCCCTGGGCCCCCAAATTGTAGGGCCCCCATCATGTACACGTTGTGTATATACAAAACTACTAAGATCTAAATGCTAAACTGTGATATGATGTTAGTTTGTTACAAAATAAATGACCACTATCGATTTAGCTCAAACTGTGATATTCAGTTACAAATCAGCCCATCGACAACTTTGGCCCTTGAGGATGGGTGAGGCCATCCATATTTCAAGCGTACAGGCCTGCTGGCGTATCATCGAAGCTACCGAAAAATCGGTACTGCACGCCTGTGTACCTCCTCATCGGCTCTCCGTAGATAGGAAGCATCGATCTCAAACTAATTAGTGCTCGATCCGTCGTTAGTAGGATTTTCATTTGTTCTAAGAGAAAGGGATTAGGGATGCAAGTTCTTGTAAATGTTAGTTGTGCTCTAATTTTGATGTAATGATATAACATTGTTTTCACCGTATGGTTTTTTTAATATCAAGGTTTTTAATCACCGGCTATAAGGTGTTTAACGGTAGGGCTGCCGTTATGTCATTTAGCGGGCTTATTTAATGGGCTATAGTCGACTTTAGTAGACTTTAAATGCCATCGTGGCTGCCCTTCTTAGGAGCTATAGGTGTCTATAAAGGTAGTTATAGCCGGCTATTTAAAACTTTATTTTATATACATCGAAATTAACTTTTGCAACTGATCTAGTTGGATACCTATATCAATTAGGGGCCTCCGATTTTAGCTTTGCCCCGGGCCCCAAAAAACACAGGGCCGGCCCTGGCAGCAACACGTTTTTTGTGTGGGCAGCTCCTCATCGTGATGGTTTTGGTTGGTCAATTTTTGTGTTCAGCAGCCTGCAGTGATCGCGTTTCTCTGCAACAATTGCTCTTACTTTTGGACGGTTTATCTTGAGGTAGTGGGTCTGCAGATGTGCAGACCAGTCCCCGTTTCATACTAGGTCTCCAACCAGCGTTTCCCTGTTCCTCTGTGTGGTGAGGATTGTGTTGGATACTCTGTAGTGCACCCATTGGGCTTCAAGGGCATGTCTTGATTTATTTTGACTGAAAACTTGCGTTTCTTGCTTCTTGTGTGAGAGATGGCGACAAAACCGGAAAAGCAACAAGGCAGAGATGCATCCTGCAATTTCTTCGGTTGGCTGTCCTTTGGGAAGCAGCTTTTGATGCTGCAGCTACTGCTTGATACGAGTATTTGGCATCTTCTTTACTTTCGTTCTCCTTTTGGATTTTTTGCTCTTCTTTATCACAATCTGGTTGATTTTGAAGCGTACTTGCTGAACTTTTGCTTTTGCTACTGTCAGATATCCTGTTGAGTTTGGACAGTGAGCCTCCCATGTTGTGCTGCAAATAGACAAGTTGTACAGAGGCCCAGGCCGTTTTCTGTCTCTCGGTTTGTCTCTGGACTAGATAGATTCTTTGTGCTCTCCCCCTTTTTGGAACTCTTTTTTTTATGCTAAAAAAAGTCCTTTTTTTTAGTTCGCATCATTTACTTACTTGACCTACGGGACCTGCTGCAAATAGCCAAGGAAACTGTTTGTGCTGGACAGGAATATGCCATATCTGTTGTTTCGAGTCGCAAAGCAAAGAAATCCGCAGGACCACTCACCAACGGACAGGATTTTTTTTGGGAGATAAAGCTGTCAGTGTCACGCCCTTTCGTCCCCAACCCTCACCCGAGGCCTCCACTTACCCCGATCCCCATCCCCCGCCGTTTCGCAAGATAGATCCAACACAATCCGCCCGCTGCGCCTGCTGGATTACTGGCCAGCAATCTTAGCTGCTGGATCTCTACGGCCCTGTCGCCAAAGAAGTGCCGCTTCACACGATCAATCGTGCCAAGCAACTAACACTATCGCCACCAAACCCAAATACGAACATTCTTCAACCCCACTCTGGTTTGATTGGCTTGTTGTTCTACCCAGAATTTGACGATTTTCTTTATAAATTTGCGGTAAGTCACTTACATTTTGTTTACAGTTGGTGTCTGATTGAATGAATGGTTTTATTTGTCCGAAAGTGATACCTGTGGATATTGGCACGCTATCTTTTCTGCTACCTAGCCCTAGGGTAAGGAAGCATCCATTCTGTCTTGTTAACTGAACCTAGGATGCGAATTTTGGTTCGTTTGCATTGAATCTAGGTTAATTTAATTCATTTAAATTTTGTTTACTTGCATGAATGTGAACAGTTTGGTGCAAAAGTTTTTCCAAATTCTCCATTATGTGGATGTTAGCACCCTGACTATATGTGCATGTGAATCTATTCTGTTTTGTTAACTGAGTCTAGGATGACAATTTTGTTTGGCTTTCACTGAATCTAGGATAGCTAATTTCTAGTGTTTATTTGTATGATGTGATTTGTAAAACTATGTTTTAGTTTAACTCAGGATTGTGATTAAGATCGCCTGGCATTTACTTTGCTTCAGGTTGCTATTAATCCTGAGTCGAAGTCAAGAGCAACGAACAGGGAAGTTCTTAATGAACTCATCAAGTTGCATGGGAAGTCAACTCTGGGTGGCAAATTGCCTGCCTATGATGGACGGAAGAGTCTGTATACTGCTGGTTCCCTTCCTTTTGATTCAGAGGAGTTTGTGGTTACCCTGGTTGATCGGGAAAAGAAGGAGAAAGAAAGGTCTTCCCAGCTCTTGGGACATTTTACCGTACTATATGAAAGTTTTTTTTTTCTTATCTGCAGATATTTAATCCTTTCGATTTTGTAGGGCGGAGAGAGAATACAAGATCACAATTCGAATTGCTGGAAGAACAGACATGTACCACCTTCACCAGTTTCTGCGTGGAAGACAGAGGGACATGCCTCAAGAGACCATACAAGTACTTGATGTTGTCCTCAGGGAGTCTCCGTCTTGGAAGTATAATAGCTGTACTCAAGTTCTTCTCTTGAATTCTCTTAACTAACCTTCTATCCGGGGCACTGACGAATCTTGGTAACATTTTAATTGCAGTTATGTTACAGTATCCAGATCCTTTTTCTCTACTACTTTTGGTCACAGAGGAGACATCGGCGAGGGGCTTGAGTGTTGGAGAGGTTACTACCAGAGCCTACGCCCAACACAAATGGGGCTTTCACTGAATATAGGTAACATCCTCTAATGGTATCGTTGTCTATTGACCGCATTATTTTTGTTTGATATATTTGATGCAGTAATTTACATTGTTTTTCCTGTTGCTTTTTTCAGATATATCTGCAACATCATTTTTTAAGCCTGTGACAGTGATCCAATTTGTGGAGGAGTTCCTGAGCATACGTGATACCTCTCGGCCTTTGTCAGACAGAGATCGTGTGAAGGTAAAGACCTTCTATACAGTACGACAAGCTATTGGCTGCCTTTTGTTGACTAATCTTGTTTGACTTTAATGATGTTCAGATAAAGAAAGCACTTCGTGGAGTTCGCATTGAAACAACTCATCAACAGGACCAGATCAGAAGATACAAGATAACTGGGGTTACTCCCATGCCTATGAGCCAGCTGATGTAAGTATCTATCTGCAAAGGCTATCTTCCTTTTCCCTTTTCTGTACAGCAGTTATGTTTTGGATAATTAATTATAAGATTTTGCATGCCTGCATGTGGTTTTATGTGGGATAGATATAATACATATTCTGGGAGTAGGAAATATGAATTGCTTGTAAAACACTTACTAACTGCTAGCTAATTTGTTCTGTATTATCAAAATTTGAATGCTCTGACATTTGTCAACATTGCCATATCAACTTACCATACATTTTTGTCATTTAGATTTCCTGTTGATGACAAGGGAACTAGACAGACTGTTGTGCAGTATTTTTGGGAAAAATATAACTACAGATTGAAGTATGGTTCTTGGCCCTGTCTTCAGGCTGGCAGTGATTCGCGGCCTGTATATTTGCCTATGGAGGTACCGTATCCATCGTCATTCAGTTGTAGTTAAATTATTTGTGTCATGCTTGATGTTTTATTCAAAAAAATGTTTCTAGGTTTGCAAGATTGTTGAAGGTCAGAGATATTCTAAGAAGCTAAATGACAGACAAGTGACCAACATACTTAGAGCAACCTGTAAACGTCCTCAGGAGAGGGAGCAGAGCATCCGTGATGTACGCATCAAGACCTTTTTAGTTCTCTGCTGTTTATTAGAATAATTATTTTCTCTGTTGGATATCATTTCTTATGGCAGTTTTTTTAATGTGCCACATAGATGGTTCTACATAACAATTACGTGGAGGATAAGTTTGCTCAGGAATTTGGCATCAAAGTCTGCAATGACCTTGTTTCTGTTGAAGCCCGCGTGCTGCCTCCACCCTTGGTAAATTTGTTAGATTCTTTTTTTGTTTGCTAGAAGTATCAAGTGTCAATTGATCACTTTGTCATTCCATTTTTTAGAGGACTAATCAGTTTGTTTATTGTGTTTCAGTTGAAATATCATGACTCTGGTAGGGAGAAAACCTGTGCGCCAAGTGTTGGACAATGGAACATGATCAACAAGGTGAATGCTATGCTTTTAGCTACAAATGACTCTGCACTGTTTGCCAACCTTTAGGAGTTAGGAGTATCTCTTTTTTTTTGTTAATGTTGGAAAAACTATCAATACCAATTTTTCTAGATCGATATTAAGATGTAAGAAAGCTGTCTTACTACTGTTTGTTTTCAAACCTTTTCCAGAAAATGATCAATGGAGGAACTATTGATAACTGGACTTGTTTGAACTTTTCACGCATGCGTCCTGAGGAGGTACAGAGGTTCTGTATGGATCTGACTCATATGTGCAATGCCACTGGAATGGTAAGTTGTCCACTTCTTGGGTGTGTTATGATGTATTTCATTCTCAGAAGTTTGGTATAATTACAGTTGGCTTCTTATCATAGAATGTCAATCCACGTCCATTTGTTGAAGTCAAGTCAGCTGCTCCTAACCATATAGAGAATGCATTGAGAGATGTACACAGGAGGGCCACACAAATGGTTGCCCAACAGGGAACGGGAAATCAGCTACAGCTTCTAATTGTAATTCTGCCTGAAGTTAGTGGTTCTTATGGTAAGCATACTACTACACGGGTTGTACACACCTTTGCTATTTATTGGATTTTTTGTTGTATATTTGACTCTCTTACTTTTGCAGGAAAAATTAAAAGAGTCTGTGAGACTGAAATTGGTATTGTATCTCAATGTTGCTTGCCAAAGCATGCTAGCAGGCCAAACAAGCAGTATCTGGAAAATGTTGCACTCAAAATCAATGTCAAGGTCTCAATATCTACACTCTTTGTGTTGTTTCAGTTCTTTCTTGCAGGAATGTAATGATTCTTTTCCTTAAGCAGGTTGGAGGGCGCAACACAGTTCTTGAGCGAGCCTTTGTACGCAATGGCATACCCTTTGTGTCAGAAGTCCCAACTATCATCTTTGGCGCTGATGTCACACACCCACCACCAGGAGAGGACTCTGCATCATCCATTGCTGCTGTTAGTTTCTTCTCATAACTGTCAATTTCTCGATCATTATTCAGTTGTATGATCTGATCTTACAATTTGATATTCCTCCCTTCTAGTAATGATGTTGTTGTATGTTTTCTTGAATTTGTGTAGGTGGTGGCATCAATGGACTGGCCAGAAATCACCAAGTACAGAGGTCTGGTTTCTGCTCAACCACATCGACAAGAGATAATAGAAGATCTATTCACTGTCAGTAAAGATCCGCAGAAGGGGAACAATGTTAATGGTGGCATGATCAGGTTAGTTTGTGATTGATCTGAGTTTACTTACTGTTAATTCTCATATGTTTATCCAGGAAACTGACTTGAGCTTGTTTGTAGGGAGCTACTGATTGCTTTCCGCAGGAAAACAAACCGCAGGCCTGAGAGGATAATATTCTACAGGTATGTGTTCCGGATTCTTGTTTTCGGTTCATCTTTGTATTCAGTTGAGTGAATAATGTTGAATGATCACTCGTATACAGGGATGGTGTAAGTGAAGGTCAATTCAGCCATGTACTGCTTCATGAAATGGATGCTATCAGAAAGGTAACATTTTCCTGCATCATCATTTGTCTCTAATTTTTGTTTTCTTTGATATATGCCCATGATGTTGATGGTTTTGTGACTATTGTCCCTTTCCGTTTCAAGGCTTGTGCCTCTTTGGAGGAAGGATATCTACCCCCAGTCACATTTGTGGTTGTCCAGAAAAGGCATCACACGAGGCTTTTCCCTGAGGTTCATGGAAGGCGTGATATGACTGACAGAAGTGGAAACATTCTTCCAGGTTAGTGGTTTTGGGGTCACTGTTATTGTGAACAATATAGCTGATGCTTCTGTAAGCAGTTGCTGATCTGGGATTATCTTGTGCTTTGCTTGTGCTGCAGGAACTGTGGTTGACCAAAGGATTTGTCATCCTACTGAGTTTGATTTCTACTTGTGTAGTCATGCTGGTATTCAGGTAACTAAGTTGGTACATTGTCACACACATTTTCTTACAGAAAATCGTTTATCCAGATATTGAGTGTCAAAATATTTATTGTCAGGGAACAAGTCGGCCCACCCATTACCATGTCCTTTATGATGAGAATCATTTTACTGCTGACTGCCTACAGTCACTGACCAACAATCTTTGCTACACGTAAGCTCCAACTCCTTCCCTCATGAATGCTCTGTCTCACTGACTTTTGCTCTACTTAACATCTCTCTGCATTGGTGAAATGCAGCTATGCTCGTTGCACCCGTGCTGTGTCAGTGGGTAAGTTCTTATCCAATCTCTTTTACTTCCTAGTATTTCTCAGTTGAAGCTTGATTCATTGATATAAGCTCTTTCTCTGTGAGCATGAAACTTGAGAAATGTCAAGTTCTTTTATGTAATTCTAACTGCAAACTGGAGTAAAATAAAGAACAAGCTCTTTGGTAGCATGTTGTTTGAAAACTGTTGATGTATTGCCATGTAGATTGGTTCACTGAGAGAACACATGTAGTATTCTTAATGTCTCTGCAATGTGTCATCTGAATTTTCATTGAAATAAATAACCAAGTATATTGTTATCAGCTCTAAACATCATCTTTATCTGCTTGATTCATGATCGTCATGTATTTGTTATGGTCAATCCTTCTGTTGCCTTGTAAGGCTGCAAATATCATATGGACATCTATTTTCTTGAACCATGCATCATTTCTTCATACTCTTATGTTGTAGTTGCGATATAGTTGGTTAACCAGTCATCACTAATGGGGTGCTCTTTATTTTCCAGTCCCACCTGCCTACTATGCCCACCTTGCCGCATTCCGTGCTCGCTACTATGTGGAAGGAGAAAGCTCGGACGGTGGCTCAACCCCTGGCAGCAGCGGGCAGACAGTAGCTCGTGAGGGACCTGTGGAGGTGCGTCAACTTCCGAAGATCAAGGACAACGTCAAGGACGTTATGTTCTACTGCTGATCTGCTCCAAGTTTGCATTAAGTTTTATTTTTGCTGGGTGATGGGGATGCCAAGATGTTGGTGAGAGGTGGTTGATGGTTCTGGTGGTTTTCTTCTGATGGACATCCTGAATTTGGAGCTGGCTGCTCGTATTATCATCTTTGTATTCGCAGTAGCTAGGTTATGACTGAGCTTATTGGTCTTCAAGGCCTGAAACTCTTGATGAAACCAATGCAAGCACTCCTTAAGTTTATGTTCTCGGTGGCTTGCTGTTTGCTATTTTCTTATATATCTACCTTGCTGCTTATCTGCTTGTCATGTAATTTTTTCTAGAGCAAACGAGATGGAGTTTTTCAGTATCACTTAATCCTTTTGATGGCACAATCAGTCTTGATCTATTTGGTTCTGGACTCCGGATGGTCAAGTCCATTCTACATGTTACAAACTTCAAGTTCGTGGCTTGTAAATTGACTTCCGATTGAGTTCAAAGAACCACATGGATGTCTGCTGATAGCAACTGTGAACCTTTCAATTCTTTTCTGAAATCACAAGTTTTCTTCAATGTGATGTCTGCTGATAGCAATTCATTGTTGTTTCTGGCCTGTATCTCCTGTATAAAAGGATAGTGTAATCCTTTGCTTCTTGGTCATGCTTTCGTGAAGTTTGGGTACATAAGAAGATGCTTTTTAGTTCTATTTTCTGAGTGCAGCATAAGCTTTCATTGCTGGTGTGGCCTGTGCCGGTTTTTGGTCTGCTTGCCATCGGAACACCGGGGAGGGTCTGCCTCTCCTTGGCCGGACTTTGCAACTGATGAGATCCTACTAACTCGCGGGGTCCAGCTGTGTTCATTTGGTTAGATGGTATCTACTCAATATAATCATTTGGTTAGATGGTATCAAATCAATGGTGGTCTTGTACACGTGACTAGATGGGTGTATAACATGAACAAAATACTCTACAGATCGATATGTGATCTGTTCTGCTGAATTCTTTACGCCATTGCTGGGCTGTGACCAAACCCTCTCCGCAGTGTTCCAGTACATGGAGCAAGACCGTGCTATAACTTGGAACACCAGTAGTACAATATACAAAGCAAGCACAAACCTCACAGGTTGCATAAACAGCCTCGTTGCTTTTGCCGCAAAAGATAATTCCATGGAATTAGAAGGGCATCCGGCGTATACCAGTTGGCGCATGTACACAGCTATCGTTTACGCAAATCTAGTACAGATCTCCATTCTACTGAAAGCAGAAACTAGCAAGCATTAAAATTTTGATAGAAAAACTATCAGCTTGCAACGCTGTAATATTGTTAAACCTCCCAAAAGGGGAAAATCTGGTCCAAACGGGGGAGTGGTTCCTTTTGTATTTGGACCTTTTTCTTCTTAATACAAAGATACGCAGCTCTCCTGCGTATTCGAGAAAAAAAAAGGGGGGGAAATTGTACAATCTCATTTTGCATAGGATCTAACTTCTGATGCATACTTGACTGATCCATGCGAGCAGAAAGCAGAACCACAATGCAGCAGTCCAATTGATACAGTTCTTTCCTGCCCCTCCGATGTTTCAACGCCTGTAGCGGTAACGCTTGAAGTTGAAATAGAGATGGAGAATCCCGCGCTCAAATGTACACTTGAACCCCTTCTTGTGTGAGTATTCCCATTCCTTGTTCACAATACGGAAAGCCTGTGGAGGAAAACAAAGGGAATAAGCTGCCAATGGAAAAAGCTAAGAAAAATAAAACTAAAAAAAATGGAGGCACAAGGCTTACAATATTCTCATATGGAGGGCCAGCATGAAATCTTATGAGGCAAGTCTCGCCAGTGCTTCCATCTTTCTCTATACTGTATGTTGGTGCCTTTGATTTATCCACAAGATCAGGATAAAATATATTGAACTTGTAGCCTTGAACAATTTTAGGCGGTGGATTGTCATGGTCATAATGAGTTTGGTTGTATTTATTCCATTCATATCCAGTATGCACCCGATTGAAGTACTTCGGCTTTCTTGGTCGATACTTGTCATGCCACCAGTATACCTGCGAGGATATGCCATCAGCATCCAGCTGAGTAAATATTTACATGCAGTAGGTCATGCACCGGAGTTGTTAAATCATGCTTCTATCTAGTGTGTAAAGCTCATTACCACTGACGGTATCGAACTCAAATACAGCATTAGCCCTATATTCAAATGTCAGCACTCAATTACAAAATAAACGAATTCAGATTTCAATATATAGTTTTTATGAGATTATTTGAAAAAATTTAGGTGTGCTCGATACGGTTCAAAATGTAAAAAGATAACCATAAGTCTTCCTGGAGCAGCATAAAAAATTGTCACAGTTAGGCCAAATCCCAGCTGGATTCAGAGAGCCCTCCCACCAATACAGTACAGAAACAGAATAATGGACAGTGTGGATAAACAGCTACTGTCATGTTACAATGCAAGAAATGCAATAGGATCCAGAAGGCAAATCATGCAAACCTGTGAATCAAGGTTCACTTCAGCACCTGCACCAAATACTGCATCCCCTTCCTCCATGGCTCCCATTGTTTTTATGGCCTTCATCTCCATCTCATCAGGTACTCTTGCCTTTGCTTTTATGGCTTCCTGAGCCTTTCTTTGATGCTCCAAAACTACAGCTTCACGTTTTCGGTCCTGGATATAATTAAATTAAAAGCACATAAGTTAATGCCAACCTCATTCCAAATGTCAACTCATAGAATGAATCATAGCAACATGTTATTAATAACCATTTTGTTTGCATATGAACTCTAGGGAGCCCTCAAATGGAAGTCGCCATAATAAGGAGCTTTGCCATAAAAAGAAAGATCTAAATGAATCAATGCCCCTCTCAGGGTAAGACATGCATGAATGAAGGCCTGCAGAAGCTTGAAAGGTTGTCCTAAGGAAAAAAGACTTTACCTCTTTGTCCTAGTATTTCTTTTAGGGACTATTCATCCTAATATTGTTGGATAGCTTTTTTTGTTCCAAGTTTGGTGTCCAATTACTAAGAATCCATATACAACAACAACAACAACAACAACAACAACAACAACAACAACAACAACAACAACATCTATAAGAATCCATATATGGCAATTAATCTACTCATCTAACTGCACTGCAGCAAATAATATTATAAGAAATAGAAACACAGCAGGAAACGCAGGACTCTACCAGTTCAGCTTTGTCCTCTTCAGGATCAATTGCATCTTCACCTTCATTGCCATGCATTAGCTGTGGAGAAAAGGATCCATCTTCTTCTTCCAAATGATTATCTGTCTGTTGAAGTATAGGTTCAGGCGAATATCTTTTATCATCTGCAAATATTACACATATCAGAAATCACTCAAGCATCTCGAAGACAGAGTTAGTGAAGTAATCAGAAATGAAGGTAAACCTTCATCATCATGTATCTCATCTTCCACTTTGTCATCCACTTCTTTCTCAGATTCAACATCTTGTTCAGCAGCGCCAGGATGCTCCAGACGATGCAGATGCTTCCTTAAGATAGAAGCATGGATCTCCCTCAGGCAAGCCTGCAATGGAAACAAGCATTTTCCGTAAGGATAAATTGCAAAATCACTATTCAAAAGTTAGATAGCACAGCTCCAGATTATGAGCCTTTAAAGAAGATCATGCAAATGCACCACAGGCTACCAGCCAATGGTGGCAAAGTAGTGCCTTTTTGCCCATAGTCACCAGATTCAGGGTCGACCTCACGTTCCTCGACCCGGGAACGCCGTCCCGAATCGAGGGTCGGGGACGACCAGGGTCGTCGACCCAATTCCAGCAGGTTCATGTCCCGATTCATCACCGGAGCGCACACGGCCAGGTGCTGCAGACAGCTACCATATTGGTGCCGGCGGCACAGAGCAGAGGGAGAACGGGGAGGAAAGATATGACGGCTGTGGCTGCAGCATGCGACTGCAGCGGCCAGTGACCTGGATTAATCGGGGTCATTCGTTCCAAACTACTCCCTTCGACCCGCATTTTTATACACCTTCGACCCTCGACCCTCGACCCCGACCCACGACCCGGTCGACCCGGGAACTGTGACTATGTTTTTGCCTATGACTGAGAGGTCTAACTGATATACCCATTAATCCTTTACTATCTTTATACAAATCAGAGAATGTATAAAAGTACGAGTGGGTGGCATTTACAGAGCCACCGGCATACCTTTGCTTTATAAATATGAAGCCGTTTCAGAATAGCTTCCCAGTATTCAACAACTTTCGCAGTTCCAGAGCGCATTTGGGACTCAATTTGACTTTGCATATCTTCAAGCTCTGTGGAAGTTTTACCATCCAGGAGACTTTTTACATCCCCCTCAATACTAGCATGCAAACCCCTCTCTTCTGCAAGAACCTCAGGTGGTGGTTCCTCACCACGGACCCTAGCCCGATCTAGGGCATCTCTTCTCCGAGCCTCACCTAGCTCCCAATCACATACCACCATGAGTGCCTGATGAATTCAGATCAACGTAAACATTATGTATTAGCATTCTTGCTAATCATATGGACAGAGCAACACAAAACCAAATAACCTGAACGCCCAAGTTTTTTCCCGTCATACTAGGGACTAAATATCAAACTTGATATAGCTTTTGTAAGGAACTAAGGGGAAATCATATAAGGAGTTAGAGATTATATACTGACAAACTACACTACATCATTTTTCCCTAGTCAAATAGAATCTATCATAAGAGAATGGAGGCTACTGTCAGTTTTGTATCCCACCTATCCCTATCTAGGACTACACTGTTCCATATTAAGCATTTCAACATAAAAAATTATACATTTTATACACCTCGCTCACAGTTATTCAGGAAGAACATAATATAACGATGCATATTAATGCCACCAAAGCTGTTCGGGAAAAAAAAAAGGTAAAAGTAAAGGACATGTACCTCCCAGTACTTCACATTTGTTTGGCTTTCCCTGTCCAGATCAAGATGCATCTTAATGTCATCACGTAGCTCTTCCATTTCTTTCACTGTTAATCCCTGATATTCAGCAAAAAAACATGTTTCAGAAAGTGCTAAGCTATAAACACCATCTCTTTTAAACCTATTGTACGATGGTCATGAGATTAAATAGAATGGCTGGTTTTGAAACCCGTACAGAATATTACACAGGGCAGTCCCTTTTCTCTACCTTAATTGAGGGCAGCCAGTTAATAATGCATAAGGTAAATGCTGCTGGGATTGGCTTTGTTTTTTTGCCCAATTTAAACTGCAATGGCATAAAGATGAACAAATGATCTTACCTTGAACACCAGATAGGGCTCATTTAACTCAACATCAAATTCATCTGAGAAACTAAGATTCTTCAGGAGAACATCAATAGGCTTTGTACGCCCCTCCCGCAACCTGATCTCAGACCTGACTTTGCTTTGATCAAAATGAAACTGCATTCCACAATGAGAAAAGTTAGATAAATAAAAAGTCCATACTGACTACAACAAGAATTACATGGCGTTCATCAGGTTTTACATAGTAACCTCTTCCTCTTTCTTCTCCCAGTCCTGAAACTCTGCACGTGCTCTTTCTCTAGCCAGCAATGCCTTCAAAATGGAAAATACATGTATTTAATTCCGAATGCAAAAATGATTTGTATCTAATATATGAGACATAAACCTTTAAAATTACTGTAAAAGAGACATATGATCATCAAATACGAACCATTTCCTCTTCATGCTGAGCCTTTTCAATTGCTCTTTCTTCCCTTCTTTTCTTAACCTTTTCTATTTCAGCCTATATTTGACAGAGTGAGTATAAGGATTAGGCGCTGCAAGAAAAACATAATCTTCACCTTTCTTTTGGAAGAAAACTGAACAACATATTTGCTGGCTAGAAAACAATTACCGTACAGTACAAAACTAATGAAAAACTTAACTAAAAATAAAATAAATATACATTGAGTTATGAACCCTGTTAGTTCAATGAAAGTACATCTCCAAGTAAAGGAGGGTACAATGAGTATGATATGCTTTAAGTTTTTACTCATGAGCAATCGAAACAGATATATAGAACTAGTAGAGAAATTCATGGTTCATAGTACCATTCTTTCTTGCTGTCTCTTCTTCTCAGATTTGACAGAAATGTCCACCTTTTGTCCCTGAGATACATCACGCTCTATCTTCTTCCGCCACACAAACCTGAAGAGACAAGATAGAGGGCATTCTTCTTTGAATATTGTTTTGCCACAAGTGAAAGCAGCGGTTCAAGGAACCTTATAGTAGTAATGCAAAAAAGCAGGGTAGCAAATAATCTGGGTCTTAAAGGAAGCCACAAACATTTTATTTTTCTTGATAATATAGATTAACATTAGAAAACTTATCCCACAGTAAATTTATACTATCATAAAAGTGTGAACATAAAGTGCAGTAACATGCCAAACTATAAGACAAAATATGGTATCTGGAAACATATGCATAAGATAGAAAAGTAAGAATGTAAGAACATTTGAATGAGCGTATTTAATTAGGTAAATTCGAATGAACAACATTATGATTCCAAAGCTGTGTTTAAAATTTGCATAACTTTAAAGAACCATATAAGCTGCGAACAAATAGAATCCCCACGGTCATGTCAGAAAATTCTCCATGAAAACATAATCTGGTCAAACTAGCCATTTAAGAAAACTTATCGTAACTGCGATAGTAATAATGTTGTTGCATCGCTAAGCTCCACTTTCAATTTCGGTTTTACTACAGCATAAGCTGTTCAACTGTTCATGTATTGTTTCCATAATAGCCTAATTAGTCAGGATGCCAAATTATTTTCCTCAAGCTATCAGCTGCATCTAGCAACCTAAATCAGCTTTGCTACTGGTAATGGCAAATACCATTACAATTTTATCACCCATGCCAGTGAGCAAGCAGAATTGATGTACAAGTAAAATAACCCTGGTATCTGCCCAAGTGCCCAAGTACAACCATCTAGAATGTGCTACTAGTTGCCACAAGATGTTAGTTCTATTTCTTCAGTCTTATTATAGGTTCCATTAGGAGCAGTATTTATTCATACAAGATGGGTAAGAGCAATAAGATGTTTGCTATGTTGTTATGGTGCTAATATATGAACTAGTTTTGTCAATGCACTCTGGGCAAATTTGAGCCCAAGTCTCCTCCCGAGATAAGAACAATTACTTAAGTTTTGCAAAATTTTGCAGGTGGGAAAATATTGCACATACTTCTCCGTCAGGTTGGGATCGCCAAAGGGGTTCGAATCATTGGAGTACCCAGAAACCGCATTCGCCTTCAGCTTCTTCGCTACCTTCTCAGCCTGCACAACCAACCGCCACCAGCAACAGTGAGTCAGCAATTAAAGCCTTGACCGCAACCCTAATTCCAGCCCAAACAAAGGGAAACCCCCCACCTCCACCGCCCAATTCCAATACCTTCTTCTGCGCCTTCTTGGCCATGTACTCCACGATCTGCTCCTCGGTGACGTCCCGGCGCCTCCGGCTTCCACTCCTCCCCCGGCGTCCACGGCCGCCGCCGGAGTCTGACCCGGAATCCTCGCTCCCGCTGCCGCTTGCGTCGCTGGAGGAGGACGGGGAGTCCCTCCGGCGGCGGCTGTGGCGGCTCCGCCTCCGGCGTGGCGAGCCGCTGGAGTCCGAGGCAGCGTCCGAGGCGGACGGGGACGGGCTGCGCCGCCGCCGCGACGACGACGAGTGCCGCCGGCCCTCGCTGTCGCGGTCCCGCTTCGGCATGTCGGCGATGAGAGGGAAGCTGCACAGAGTCGTGGGCTCTGGGCTGGTAAATTGTATAGCGGATTAATTTGTGAGGTCAGTTATTCATATTCGTTGGGCTGGACCGTAAAGAGCCCGTCCATACAGATGGCCCACGGTGTGAAAGACACCTCAGGCCCAAATGGGCCTGCTAAATGGAATTAACTTCATCCTCCAATTAAAATGGAATTACTGTCCAGTCTCTATGTATCCTTGATGGAGCCTGTGATTAAATGGTGAAGATGTGATTCAGATCAGAAATTGAAAACAAGGGAAAGGAAAAAGGCGTCCTTGGATGCAAGTAGCGATTGGTGCCATGACAATTAGTGTGCCCCAACGGTGGATTAATTCAATTCGGCCTTAAGGCCGTTTGGATACTAATTTGGTGTATTAAATATAGATTAATTACAAAACTAATTACACAGATGGATGCTAAAGATGAATCCATTAAGTATAATTAGTCTATGATTTGATCACGTTATGCTAGAGTATACATGTGCTAATGATTGATTAATTAGATTTAATAGATTCGTATCATGAATAAATCTTCATTTATGCAATTGGTTTTGTAATTTTTCTATATTTATAATACTCTTAATTACTATCAAAATATTCAATGTGACGTGAGTAAAGTTCAGTCACCCGGATCCGAATGGATCTTTAAAGACATGTATCCTTCCTAATCCACACCGAATATTCAGGCCTGACATGACTGAGCAACCGGGTCTCAAAGAATAGCGGTCAGTTTTAGAGCGACGACCATCGGAAGAAGCTCTGAATCCTGGCTGAAAACTGGCAGTGCTAGCAAAGCCTTTGGGCTGTGGCTAATCTGAAGATCCTGAATCCCTCTCGGCCTGTCCTGACCCTACTGACCCAATGACCCATGCCGTGCTCCACGACAGAGTGCATAACTAGCAAAGCGTAATTGGACCGCGTCTGCCAAAGCCTGATCCGATGAGGCCTGATTTAGATACAACATTGTGACACCTCAGTCCAAAAGCTTAATAGGATTGATAGAATACTCGTATCAATAGGTTGCAACTTTTTTCCGGAAGTCGATCTTGAAAGAACTCCAAACTTAGCCTGGAATAATTTCGGGATGGATGACCGACCGGAAACTTCTTCCCGAATGCGCACGAGTGAGGACAAAGTACGCAGAAAAGACATGTGTTGGTCTGTGAGGGTAGTCTATGTCCTAGAAAACTGTCAGATGTAAGCAGGTCCGGCCTCGGGGAGACGGGATGTTACAGAATGGTATCAGAGCCAACTCTCGCGGTTTCACAGGCATGTACGGGCGTAAGTGTACGGACATGTGGACGGACGCGTGGCGGGTCAGTGTGCGGGCATCTGGAATGCGCCGTTGGCACTGGACGCACGGACGTCGCAAAGGGACCGTTGGCACTGAACACACGGACGTCGCACATGGGCCGTTGGTACTGGACGTACGAGACGTGGCCAAGAGAGGACGTTCCTGGCTTGGGATTGACCGACGAGAACGTCGGTCTCTTAAGGGGGCGAGGATGTGACACCCCAACCCAAGGGCTTAATAGGATTGATAGAATACTCGTATCAATAAGTTGCAATTTCTTTTTCGGAAGCCGATCTCGAAAGAACTCCAAAGTTGCAATTTCGGGATGGGTGACCGACCGGAAACTTCTTCCCGGGTACGCACGAGTGAGGACAAAGTGCGCAGAAAAGACATGTGTTGGTCTGTGAGGGTAGTCTATGTCCTAGAAAACTGTCAGATGTAAGCGTGCTCTGCCTCGGGGAGGCGGGACGTTACAAACATTCAAAATTTTAAAATTATTATATTGAATGTGGCACATATATGGAATACTAAATCTAGACGAAATAAAAAACAATTGCATAGTTTGTTTGTAAAATACGATACGAATCTAATGAGTTTAATTAAATCATGATTAGACACTAAATTGCTATAGTAAATATGTGCTAGTGACGGATTAATTAGTTTTAATAAATTTATCTCGTAGTTTACAAACGAATTCTATAAATAATTCTATGATTAATCTATGTTTAATATCTCAAATGTAAAAAGATTTAGAGCCTGTTCGGCTTATCCAGTGAATAATGTTCGGTTAGTAGAATTAATAGTATTATGTGAAAGGAGATAAGCCGAGACAAGTCGAGATTGAATGAGCCGAACAATCCCTTATTTCAAAACTTTTACGGGAGCAACCATAGAAGACCGAAGCGAGCCGAGGTGTCGTCCTCGTCCACGCCGTGCCATCATGGTTCAGACATCACTGTCGCCATTGCTGCAGGAAGGGAGAGCTGGGCCCTGGCCATAGCCCATGAACCTCCGAGAAAAGAATAGGATGTGGCTGGCATTCATTTCAGTCTCCGTATGTCCTGGATTTGGATGGATGGGGTCCGTCCATCCGGTGCCGTTCGGCGGCGACCGGCCATTAACTCCGCTTCCAAAGCAGCCGTCTCACCTCATGGCTAATCGCAAATCTGCAGTAGTACTCTGTACTCGTAGTACTGTCGGTTGGACAGTATGGAGCCAATCACCTGCAATGATGTGATGTCGTTAGGGAAGCCTACCAAGAACTTTCCTTTCGCGAAAAACTGTCAAAAGAACATTTTAACCATGGAACCTGGCCCTTTTCTCTCGAATTAGTAGAATACGTTGAATTGAATTTGCTGTAACAGAATTTTCTACACTCGGTGCTTTGTTTCTTCGAAATAAAGCGGGAAAATCTTGTTTCTAAAAAAAATTAGTAGAATATTTAAGAGTGGCTGTAACAGTAGTATACTACATCCAAACAGCAGTAACAAGAAAGCACTTGTTGTCATCATCGCTACTCGTCTGCTAAAATTACACACTAATCGCGCACCCAATCACCTGCCGTATGCAATGACAGCTGCGCTCTGACTGAGCCCTCCATTGCCGTTCGGTTGAGCTCCCTTTGAGCTTGAGAACAGCAAGGATTGGGATTGGGAGACAAGCCGTATACCAAGTCAAAACCGAGCGACAGCTCATTGTGAGACTGTGCGCGCGTGCTTGGACCGAGTCAACGCAGGCGCCGGCCGGCATGGACGCTAGCCCTTCCTCCCGTTGACCGATGTTGACTCCGCCTCCGCCTCCACCTCCTTCGGCCGCTTCGGATCCTCCTCCTCCTCATCGGCGGCGTCGGCGTTGTCCCTGAACTTGGCGTAGATGTCGCCCTTGTAGAAGTTCCTGGTCCGCCACACCAGCACCAGCGACACGAGCACGGCGGCCACCGTGGCGGCCGTGATGATGAGGAACGCCTTGCGGAAGCACTGCACGCCGATGCAGGTCTTGTCGCCGCCGGCGTCCAGCGACCCGCCGTGCTGCTTCGCGGCCTCGGCGTCGTAGAGGGCGCCGGCGACGCGGACGTTGAGGACGTAGGCGCCGATGGGGCTCGCCACGGACCCGAAGTTGTAGAGCGTGGAGTAGTACTTGAGCCCGAACACCTCGGAGATGATGGCGAAGAGCAGCGGCCACTGCGCGCCGAAGCAGAAGCCGATCACCACCGACGCCGCGTACAGCGACTGCGGCACGCCGAAGGCGATGAGGAGGTGGCCGACGCACGAGAGCAGGAGCACCAGCGTCAGCATCAGCGGCCGCGGGAACTTGTAGCGCGCCAGGAAGATCTCGGAGGCGAACCCGGAGGTGACGCGCCCGGCGTAGTTCCAGATGCTGATGAGGGACACGAAGGTGTTGATGCTCTTGGCCGGGTAGCCCAGGGACTGGCCGATCTGGCCCATGTTATCGATCGCCGTCAGCGTGCCGCCGACGCCGCAGATGGTCGCCAGGAACAGCACCAGCATGTCCACGCTCACCAGAGCCTGCAGGATGGTGAAGTCCTCCCCCTGCGCCGGCGGGCTGAACATGTGCCTCAGGCACGACCCCAGGCAGCTGCTGGACGGCGGCGGCGGCGGCCTCGCCTCTGTGGTGGTGCTCTGCTGGCTCTTGGCTGCCGCCGCCATCTGCAGCGAGGCAGCTGGTTTCTCGACGGTCACCGTGGGGGGCTCGCGGAGGGACTCCTCGAGCTCCTTCTGGATCTTGTACTCCTGCTTGACGACGACGGCGAGCGGCAGGAAGAGGACGAGGAGCAGCGCCGCGGCCGACACCCCGTAGGCGGCGTGCGAGAAGTTGACCTGCTTCTGCACGACGATCATGACGAGGAGGTAGGTGGCGAGCGCGATGGAGATGTAGAGGAAGCAGAAGAAGGCGTCGTTGCTGGTCGCCGCCGACGAGCCCGCGGCGCCGCGCCGGCGGCTGGGGCGCGGGTACGGCATGATGCGGACGGTGTGGACGAAGAGGATGGAGATGGCGGCGGGGAGCCAGGCGATGAGCAGCACGAGCGACTTGGCGTCGTCGCCGTAGATGGCGAGGTAGAGCTGCGTGAAGATGGCGCCGCTGAGGCCGACGAAGCCCTTGAGCAGGCCCAGCACGATGCCGCGGCTCTCCGGGAAGTTCTTGACGCAGGTGACGAGCGCCCCGGTGTTGGCGAAGGACTGCGAGTTGGCCCCCACGCAGATGTAGATGCACATGAGCCACACGGGGGGCCGCGCGGTGCGCCCGTCGATGACGAGGTAGATCATGAGGTAGCCCGCGAGGTTCATGGCGGCGCCCATGGCGAGCACGACCCACGGCGGCGTGACCTCGTTGATGAGCCCCGAGAGGACGCCGACGTTGGCGCCCAGGTCCTTGAAGAAGGAGAGCGTGTTGAGCGTGCGCTGGTCGTACCCCAGCGATGACTTGAGCACCTTGGAGTAGATGCTGAAGATGTACGTCGCCCCCGACGCCGACAGGATGAGCAGGCACGCGAACACCATGAACCACCGGCCAAGCACCACCTGACGGACGAACCGCGCCGTCAGCACCTGCGGGCCGCCGGCGCCGGCGCCGGACGCGAACACCATCGCGCCAAACCGAAGCGCACACTCCCCCTCCAACTTCTCGGCAGCCGCTTGTCTGGTGGCGAGCCGCGCCGGTGAGTGACCCAGGACAGGGGGCGCTGCGCCTGTGCAATATATAGAGGCGGGGGTAATGGGTGGATATGCTAGGAGAAGGCTCGCTCGTGGCACATGGATATGTTTTGGTTGGAGACAGATTTTGGGGCCACTAAAAATGACCACAGATTTTGCCCAATTTTTAGAATGTTTTGGCCAAATTAGATGAGCTTTTGGTGCCAAGATGTCCGCTCGTGCTGAACTTTAGGCCCTGTTTAGTTCGCGAATTTTTTTTATTTTGGTACTATACCACTTTCATTGTTATTTAACAACTAATGTCCAATCATGAATTAATTAGGCTTAAAAGATTCGTCTAATTATTTACCGTAAAACTATGTAATTAATTATTTTTAACTGCATTTAATACTTCATGCATATATCCGAAGATTCGATGTGATTGATATTGTAATTAATTAGATTCTCTATATAAACTAGTTCAGCTGTAACGTTGCCTTGTCACTTGGCCTTGTTTGGTTCGCGCGCTAGGATCCTAGCGCGCCTTTTCTAGTCTCCGCATGAAAGACTAAATGAAGTCTATTTGTAAAACTTTTTCAGTGATGAGTGTAATTTTTCGCGACGAATCTAACGATGGTAATTAATCGATGATTTGCTACAGTGATGCTACAGTACCATCATCTAATCGCGCGGTCAAAGACCTCATTAGATTCTTCAGGATCACTGGCACGGGAATTCTGAAGTTGGTTTTGTAAACTGGCTTTGTTTGACACCATAATTAACGGTCAAACTGATACTATTTACTAGCACGCTGCAAAGCAAACGGACCAAGCTAGATGATGATCAGTGTGGCAAAACTATCTGGCAGCTCATTCATCCTGCCGTCTTGAGCTGTGGTCCAAGACATGCCATGGTCCTCAAGGAATGGCCTGCCCGTCTACTGTTTTCGCCCTGGTCTTCAGGGAATCGAAACAGAGCAGGCGGCCTGTGGAACAACATGGCTGGCTGGCTGGCTCTGAGCGGCAGCCATGACCATGATCCTTGGAGATTGGCTGTGGTCTTCACAGATTTGGTCATCAGGGTCTCAGATGCAATCCTCATGCATTCATCACTGGTCGCTGCATGATTCGTCGGATCGACGACCTTGACTCGAGGGTTTACTGGGAGGATTTGCGAGGACTAATGAGAACGATCTCTGTTGACTAAACAGAGAGAGAGTGTGTGCATGAAGCATGCTGTGATGCTGAGAACTGATATGGACTCTCGCAACCGGCTCTCCTGCTTATCCGAAGAGGTGGGACCGGCTTGTCAGTGAACCATCTTGTGTTTTCCTTTGGATATTTAGACGAAATTCATAGAAAGAGATATGTAGCTAAGAATTGATGCTGGTGACTAAGAGGGTTCAGCTCTGCCACGCGTGGGAAGGATATATGCAGTGTGTGGATTCTGCCGCTTGGCGAAGAATTCCACTGCAGTGACAACGGCTAACGACAACTACTGGATCATGACAGTTGTTTATTTTTGTCAAGGTTCCCTTAGAGAAATGGCAACGGGCATCGAGACCAGTTCGTTCCAGGCTTTTCAGTGTTCCAATTGGTCTGCGTCATTCCTCGTATTTTTTTCCTCAAAAGGTAGGTATGACTTGATATGGGAAAAATACAAAAGTTGGGTAAACCTTCGACCTACTTACGTAGTTACGTGAATGACAAAAGGAGCCTTTCGCGGAAAAAAAATGACAAAAAAGGAGAGGAAACACGACGATATGTGTGAAGCTTTTGGATCCCTACTATACTATGTGCAGGAAGTCACACCTCCGCGAATCATTCGAGCTTTATTCCCTTTGTTTTTTTTATTACGCCATGTAGACTTTGACCGTTTGACGCAATCTTCTATTCTCTATTGATGGAATAGGTGGCTTAGCGTTATAGGCACAATTCGTTCAAAATCGTGTGCGGCCGCTGTTAACGTTGCTCGTGCTCTAAAATAAAAAAAAATATAATAATGTTTGGATCAGTTCTTATCAGTTTGATGCAAGTTGTGTCTTGTGTTATCCTGCACTAGCATCTGGCTGGTTACTTGTTTTGGAGTCGTCTGCGATGCACGCTTCTTCACGCTAACACGCATGCATGTGTGGCCCACCGGCCGGTAACCAAGTCAAGATCTCGCTATATCCTAGGTCAAGTATGTTAACCACAGGGAGTAAACTAATGTAGGCACCAGCTAGCTAGCTACACAAAAATGGTGTCACGAGATGCTAGGTTGCTAATAACCTTAACATACAAGTACGTTGCAAACACCTATATTTGTCTCTCGACAAGCTGGCAAATTAAAGGCCAAGGCACATACACCGAGCTGGAGATAGCAGACAACCGATACAACAGGTGGTGACATTCTTTTATTTTTGTGCAAGATTATTGTCGTCGACTCCTTGCTCTTTGATTTGTGCACACACTTAAAGAATTGTATAAACAAAAGGCACATATCTCAACCCAAACAAAGCGTATAATTCGTTTTATTTTCCTTTCTTTTAACAGGTTTCACTATTAAATGACCCATGACTCATTTTTTTAAAGAAAAATCCCACCGCTACACATTTCAATTCAAGATACAGAAATTGCTACTTAGATGCACTGTGTAAAGTTTATGAAAGAGAATCTTTTCATATTTAAAGTATTAAACATAGACTAATCACAAAACTAATTACAGATCTTGTTTGTAAACTATGACACGAATTTATTGAAACTAATTAATCCATCATTAGCACATGCTTACTGTAGCAATTTAGTATCTAATCATATCTTTGCTAAAATTTCTAAATGTTGGCTACAGTTTAACTCACACTATTAGTACACCTGTTTGGATAGACTAGTACTAAAATTTAACACTTTCACTCGTTAGCATTTGATCTGAATAGAGCTATATATAGCTATAGCCTATACCCCCCAAGAGCACTTCTAGCTTGCTCCGGATCTCTTGCGCTAGATGCTGCCTCCAGGGTTAAAATATCCGACCGGTTAGCGGTAACCGCCGGCCTCCGGTTCCGGTTTACCGGACCGGTTTGACCGGTTACCGGTAGAAACCGGTCAAATTCAAATTTGAATTCAAATGGCGCAGTTCAATCGGTTCGTACCGGTATACCGGCCGGTTAGACCGGTTTACCGGCCGGTTTGACTGGTAACCTGTCAAATTCAAATTTTTTTCTTTTTTGGTTTAAATTCAAATGCCCGCAAAGTATACTAAATAAATATTTGTATAACATATTTTAGTCTAAATGAACCCTCCAACCCTCTTTTGTACTACTTTTACATTGTATTTGTATATTTTTGTATGCACGTTTTTTTATTTAACTTCAAATCCCCGCAAACTATACTAAATGAACGAACTTTTGAGAAAATTTGACACCATTAGATTCGTCGCACCTTGAAGTATTTTTAGGATTTTTTTGAGAATTTTTCATTTTTTTGAATTTAAATTTAAATTTTAAATTTGGACCGGTTTGGTACCGGCCCAAACCGGACCGGTTCCCACCGGTAAGGTGAACCCTGGCTGCCTCTAGATAAGCATGCACTATATATCCATCGCGCGTGCTTTGACTTGCATGCACTTGCTTGCTTCCACGCTTAGTTTGTGCGTGCATCGACTCTGAGATCATGAGCCTATCAGTCTATCACTGTTACCACCATGGATCGTCGTGCACGTCAACGCCACCGGAGAAATCTCGTCCAAGGAGCGATGCGTGTGCATGTCAATGCCAAGATAGATCTCCCCTAATCGATCGGCGGCCAATCCATACCCTCTCTCTCAAAAGAAAAAAAAAGGTCAAAAGTTCTGGAAAGTGAAAAGGACCACACCTGCTGCTTCCATAGATCGTGTTCGTGCTTGAGCGCAAGTCATATGCTGATCTTTCTTTCAAGAGATGAAGACATATATTTATCTGCTCTGCCAAGTTTTTTTTTTTTGATAAGGCTTGCCAAGTTGGGAGCCCGGTAGGCGGCTACTATACAATGCATGAAACACATCTCTGCTGTGGTATTTATCCACAGAGACCAAACATCTTTACTTTTTGGTTTGGTAGTTCGGAAATGCATGCCTTCCTGGGATATTATTTTTAAAGAAAACTTTGTCCTGCCATAAAATTCCATGACTGACACTAGGAGACGAGCTGAAATGTCACTAAAATATAATTTCTGGTGAGGGATTAGGGGTTTGATTAGTGGCTAAAGTGGGAACACAGAGAAGGGAAATAATTAACCTTAAGTCTCCAGCCAACTCTCAAGTGAACGTTTCTTGATTCCTTTTGTCCCATGTATTTGTCCTCACTGTCCAAGCACAGTGACGTTTTCTTGTTTGCCTCAATAAATCCAAGTGATGAGAGAACACCAGAAAGCAAACCTTTGGTGCTCAGCTGTTGGTTTTTCATGGCGCGCCGAGAAGTTGGGCGGCCACACCCATCACTCATCTTCTCTCCTATCATTTTCTACTGTTCTTTTTTTTACGTCAATACTGTTCTTTATTTCACTGTGACACACGAGCAAATACAGCTAAACCCTCGATCACTTTCCCCCTTTTCTACCTGTGGTTTTTCCAGCAGTCACAAAAAAGTTTCTTTTGCAACTTTTTGGCTGGTACTCAATAAGAAGCCAACCTCTTTGTAGAACTTAGCTAAGCAGTGGTGCACCAACAAGTAGCAAAAGCCTTCGAGTGAGAGACTGAAGCGTCCCCTCATGAGAAAAGACTTAAATGTGATACAAACATCAGTCCCAGGAGGCTAATGACACATTTATTACATCAGATGGTACATCACCGTACAACTCTACGCGGTAATGGGCAGTGAAGCGCCACTATCGCGAGGATTACAACTAAAACCCACACAACTACATTAACTACGAAGAGGGGGTCATCAGAGTCTTGCGCCAGGCGGAACCTCCTGCGGGTGACCCTACTCCACAGGCAAGGCTGGGTGCAGGACGGTACCCTACTCGACATCTTCGGGAACGTAGTCTGAATCTTCCTCTGAAAAAAATAAGAATGGGGTGAGTACAAACGTACTCAGCAAGTCCAACCACACCCACGGAGGAGGTATAAACAGAATATAATGCACAGGATAATTCAAGGATAAGTTCAAGGTTTACTTTGCGGAAAGCTAGATTTTATGCAGGGGTTCATTTGAAAGAAAGTATTTCCAAAACCAGTTTTTGAGTAACACATGGTGTTGATCCACACAGGATCCAGGTTTTAAACTGCTACCAGACTCCTCATCCGCCGTAACACACGGCACAACTGCCGGACACGTTTCCAAAAACAACTCACGCCAACCCATCCCACAATAAACACTAGTTATGTGACCACACCGTAACTCGCCCAGTACCGTGGGCACGGCTATTCGAATAGATTTTAACTCTGCAGAGGTGTGCAACTTTACCCACAAGTGGGATACCACAACTCGATCACCGTAGTGTCGGTGCAGATCCCAACAAAGCCATTACTCACCTTAGCTAGACCTGACTAGCCATCACGGGATCCACCAAGGGGTCATTGACCTATCACAGAGGTTTTTAACCGGGGCATAAGTCACACAGAGCTAATCCCTTCTCCTTGATCACCCGTTGCTCTCAGCTCTCCTGATGGCTATCAGACTAACTAGTGGGGTTTATGCTAAGCCGTTGCCCATTCAACGGTCGAGTGGTTTGCACGATAGTGGAGTTAGGTGAGATGACACACCAACTCGGTCCTTAGTTGTGACAAGATGGATATCTCCCTTCCTTGCTCTGCCACACAGGCACGAGCACACCCATCACACCCATCGGCAAGTCACACAGAAATGACATCCATCCCGTCTAAATTCACCTTTCGAAATTCCACTTTTCTCCCTTCCCACACACACACACATTTTCTTTATAAAACAAGCTGTATTGTGTATGAGGTCCTAAGCGTTCTAGTAGTGATTAATGTCCAAACAACACATTCAGACATTAATCTAGGTGGTCAAGGAATGGTTATAACAAATCAAGGGGTGGCTATCCAACCGTGTTTTCAGCAGGCAAAACATATGCAATTTTGTAAAATAGGCCAATAGGTTATGTTTATAAAAACTAGGACAAAAGCATGCATCAAAGGATGAGATTGAACTTGCCGTCTTCAAATCCTTCCGGGGTTTCCTGATCGAAGTGCTGTCCTTTGGGCTCGGGGTCGCAGAACTGGTCCTCGTTCGCTTGCTCGTAGTACTGCTCGTCGACGGGCTCTCCTTCGTTCACACCGTGATCTACAGCGCATACAAACAAACACACAATCAAGAAAAAGAAATAAAAATTTTATCATTGAGCTCGAATCGGAAACAATTATGATATGGAGATAGGAGTAATATTTTAGGGCGGTTTCCTAATGGCATGGCCAAAACTATGTTAGAAATGGCATGGTAAAGTTTCAGGTCGATCGAGAGTTGTTTGGCGCATGAAATGATAGGTTACAGGGAGGTTTAGGGGTTAAACCGGGACTCAAGGGCCTATTTGTAAATATTTCCTAGAGTGGAAGGTCTTGATCATAATTTCTAGAAATATCCGGAGCATACTAAAAAGGTGTAGGGGTCTGTTGGGTATTAAGTTTTTATGGTGGAGGGTTAGTTTTCTAAATAAATAAAAGTGGAAGGGCTAAATAGGGATTAAAGGGCTTCTTTGTAATTATTTTTGAGATAACAGGGGCTTGGTTGTAATTTTAGAAAACACCGGGGTCACTCTGGAAAAGTGTAGGGTATAAATGAAACTATGGGTGGGTTTATTTGCGAATAAAAGAATAGGAAGGGTCCCTTTTGTAAAGGAACTAGTGAGTGGAAGGGTTATTCAAGAATTAGAAGAAAGGTTAGGGGGGTATGGGCAAAAACGCCCGTCCCCTTCCTCCTCCCCTCACAGGAAAACAGGGGAGGGCGGCGCGACGCCGGCGGCGCCTGAGGCCGGCGGCCTGGGGCTCGACGACGCTTCGGGAGGAGGGGAAAAGAGAGAGGAGGAGGTGGGGGTTCGATTCCCCTACCTAGCTCGAGCTGGGGTGGAGCAGGGAGGGCGGGCCACGAGGACCGGCGGCGGCGGCGCTAGGCGGCTCTGGCAGCGGCGCTAGGGGCAGGGAGGTGCTGGGCTGGGCGGCTCTGCGGGTTGTGGTGGCGTTTGCGGAGCTCGGAGGCGATGCAGGGGTCTCTTTATAGCCGCGGGAAGGCGGTGGAGCGGTGCGGGGCCGGTGGCCAGCTAGCGAGCATCGCGGGGCGTCATTAATGGCGCTCCGGCCGCTTGCGGCCGTCGTGGAGCGGCGCACGGGCGGCGAGGCCGGTGCAGGGGTGACGGGACGTCTCGGGCGGTGTAAGCGGCAGCAGTGGCGAGCAAAGGGGGGTGGCAGCGGCGGCGTGCGGCGTGCGCGCGCGTGCGCTGGGCAGAGCGCGTGGCGGCGCTGCCGCTAGGCGACAGGCGGCGCAGCGAACGCATGTGGGCGCGGTGCTTGGCGTGCGTGGGCGGGGCCAGGAGCAGAGGCGAGTGGGATCGGGGCGGCCGGCGAGCGGAGCGGTCACGCGGTGCGCGTGCGCGCGGGCGGCGCCGAGCGGAGCGGCGAGCGTGTGCGCGTGGAGGCGGCTTGCGCGGCGAGGGCAGAGGGCGGCAGCGGCGTTGCTCGTGCGCGTGTGTGCGGCACGCGGAGCGCGTGGTCGGGAGCAGGGGCCCGGGGGCGCGCTGGAGCGGGGAGCGAGGGCGGCGGCGAGCTGTGCAGTGGTCGGGGACGAGCGGCAGAGAAGAAGGAGAAGGAAGGGAGGAGGAAAAGAAAAAGAAAAAGGGAGGAAAAAGGGAAAGGAAAAGGAAAAGAAAAGAAAAGAAAAGGAGAGAGAGATAGAGAGAGAGCGGGAGTGAGCGTGCGCCGGCGATATTCGCAGTCGGCGGTCGCGCGTGGGCGACAGGCTGCCGGACGGCGCGGGATGGGACGGCGGCGGGAAAAAAGAGAGTACGGTCAGTAGAAAAGATGGAACAACGATTGAAATCGGATATCAGGACGTCGGAAACTCTGGAGGGGATTAGGGTTAACGAGCTCAACGATGAAAAATTATTTTTAAAATTGTTTTTAGCGTGTGATTTATTTGGTAAGTTTTTCGGGATGTCACAGAGACCATCCATAATAATGAAGAAACTAGAAAGTGATGGCCACCAAGTGGACACATATACACCAGCAATACGGCAAATCCAAAAAAGGATGGAGTTGCTCTTTGTTTCGGTCATGAAATTGACGGAGATGCATGTCCGTTTCACCAAAACGTGGAGGAGCCACAGTCGCTGTATCTGTCAGAGGCCCATCGACCCACATTGTGCAAGTAAAAGGGAAGCAAACCTTTTTGCCAAACCTTTGGTTTACTATTAGCAGCGTCATTGAGTTGCTTTTTTCTCCTTCGTCTTTTCTTTGGTATAGAAAGCACTTGCAACACATGCTATGGTCCTCTTTTACGGACATATTACCCCCGTCCCTTGTCATACAGCAAAATTTTAATATTTTTATTCTTATTTACCATATGGTTATGAACAAGAAAAAATTTATATACTAGTAATTAATTAATGATAGGTAAATGTAATAGGAGTATGGTATTTTCTTTTCTGTGCTTTATTGACCCTATTCTGCTCCAGCACCAGCCAACAGTGTTTTCCTCTCACACCACTCCAGCAGCAGCCTCCGGCCACCAGTCAGCCAGCAATGTTTTTTTCTCACGTCACTCCAGCAGCAGCCTCCAGCACTAACACAGCGAACAGGGCGATAACTAATAAAGTAATAAGGTAAATCAGCTCTGACGACAGTGTTTAAAGGAAAACGTAATTTTCAGGATGATACGCCAGCTGCCACGCACTTGAGCTGAAACTTTCAGGGGCACCGGCCACGAGTCGGCACACCAACCAAACGTGCAAGATGAACAAACAGGACACGGCTTCGCCAAGCATG
The DNA here is from genome assembly GCF_016808335.1 of Panicum virgatum. Lineage (NCBI taxonomy): Eukaryota > Viridiplantae > Streptophyta > Magnoliopsida > Poales > Poaceae > Panicum > Panicum virgatum. The sequence goes on from NC_053153.1 coordinate 4,020,180, forward strand.
ACAAGCAGCTAGCTGCCAAGGAATCGGCGCGGCAGGAACACGACTGCACGAGGGGACGAAAGGAAAGGAGATTCTCCTCCCATTTGTGCGCGAAAAGCACCAAAAACCTCCATCTTAAATCGCCCTTTCCACCTCCCACTCCAGAACACTTCATCACCATGACCACAATCTTGGATTTTGGCTTTGTTTTTGAGGTGATCATTGGCCACAACCAAGAAGAGCAGTGACGCCTAACTGCGATTCCCAGACCTCAAGGATCGATCATCAGACCGGTCACCTCGACTGAAACGATGTACCACCCTCTGGTAGGCAGAGTAGGAGGATTTCCACCAAGATATCCTTCCTGGCGGCACGCCGGCACCTTGCAACGTGTCTCTTCAGGACTTGGAGCCCAGAAGCAGTGTTGATCTGAACCAACATCTTGTTCAGAAAAAGTATCCATGTAGTTTAACGAAAGGGGATAGATAGGTGCTCGATGGATTGGCAGTAGCATCTCATGTCCAACGCATAGGTCCTCTGATTGATCCAAGAAGTGGGAACCAAACGGCGAGAGCGATGGAACTCAAAGTCTCTGGCTCTCTGCGCACTAGCTGAATAGTCGGTGAAAGCATGCTGCACAGCGCAGCGACACAAACTTGCTCAGTTTCCCGTCCCCATGCAATGCGTTTAGTTTCAGAGCTCAGAAGATGCTCCGCAGCGCAGTCCACAAAAGAAGGCAATGGATCCGAAGACGGACGATCGCCGAGAGGTCTAACCGGTGACCAGGTATGAATCACCGATACTTCACTAACCCAGCCGTACCCGTATCCGATACTTGTGTATCCGATACTTCGATACTCCGATACTCTCTCTATACTACCACTATGTCGTTTTTTAAACTCACGTATTGCCGTACCCGTATCGCGTATCGGTGATACATAGGTGACCAGAAACAAAACACTGCAAGTCAAAGCAAGTCCCTGTCCTGTATGACAATTGCTGACCAGCGAGCTGCGACGGCGTTCTGGCTGCTGTGAGCTTCTAGGAAACGTTCACACTTGGCACAGAATCAGATGATGACCTGACAGTGATGAGCCGACAGCGTCAGCGTGTCACACATATCAGATTCAGATTGAACAATACGCCCAGCAGAAACAGGCTTGAGACTGATCAGCCTCGGTTAGGTAACACATCTGGTGATCTGGACACAACGAGCTGTGCTTCCTTCACTTATTGAGAGGTCGAAAACAATCTAAGGCACGATGTGGAACAGTCCAGGCACAGAATTAAGAAATGAATGGTGATGGTTGGAGTGAGGAAAGCTCGTCAGGGAAACGGAGTTATTGTCGTTGTCGGCAGACGACATCCATGCTGAAGCTCAGCATGGGCCAATCTTCAGGGCAACAAGTTGAGTCTTGCATGCTTGAAGAACAGGTAGAAGAGGACGGCGGATGACACGAAGAGGCTTATCAGTACCAGCCAGATTTGCCACACTGCAGTAGTAGTCAGGAGAGTGAAAATGAGGCCGCATTTTGGTAAACCGTTGGATAGAGCAAGGCTCGTCTACAGAGACGCAGACGCGTACCTTTCCATTCAGGAGGGACGTCAAGTTTTGTTATCTCTGCTCCCCATTGATGTGAGGTGGAGATTACAACCCTGCATATCCAAACACAGTTATCACAGTCACAGTGCATCCCATGACTTGAACAGTTGCACTTGCCAGTTGCCACCAGGGTAAGGCATGTTGAGTATGGTGTGGATGCATGTGGAGCAAAAAATTTTGCTTGTTCCACTGAGACTCCTAGCATATCTAGTGATCTTCTTGATGTAGCAAGTGATCGTTGCTAAATAATAGAGTGCTTAGTAATGCTAACCTATCACTCTAGTGATGTTCGGTTTGTCTCTCTTATTGCAGCAAAGACGAAGAAATACCTTTCAGTAGGGCAAAATTCAATGGAAGAAATTGGAGAGCCAAGATGAACCTTCTTGCTCCAGTGAGCTACCTCCATCGCCTTTACTTCCACGACACAAAAGTTGCCATCACGGTTTCCTCTAAATAAAGGTGAAATTATATCCATATTAATGACACCTCACAACCAAAGGAAAATCAAGCGTTTGTGGTCAAACATTGATAGGTACAAATTTAGTTTCAAAGAAGTGTAACTGGGATGGCAAGCGGATATGTTCCTTTCGTAGAAAAGGAAAACGGAGCAGGTATCTTGTTTTCAATATAATGAATTGGTTGAGAACATTGTAATAGAATAGCCATTATATGTTGGCTAGCTAAATGTTCTTTAGTCAATTGGATGGATAAACTTCAGGTTATGCTGTCACTACTTATCTGCAAAAAGGCTGCAGTTTTGGATATATTTAGAAATGTTGCATCTAAATATATACTATTGGCCACAGTTTATCATCATATATATATGTATTTTACATAATGAAAATAATGATTTCAGCTCAGCAATGTTCACAAATAAGACGGACAGCCAATGGAAAATGTAACAGAAAGAGGAATTTGCCAATCTTGGAAAAATAACTATTACAGTTAGTTTGCAACATTGGCACTGCATTTGTTCCTGAAAGTAAAATGGTAGATGGAAATGTGCTGTCAGAGATAATTCAATGATTAGTAGTATCTCCTTCACTTACAGTGCAAGATACTTCCCATCCAAGCTAACTGATAGTGTGGAGATGGGCCTTGCTGAAAACCGTTTGTATCCGATTCTTTTCCAATTACTTATGTCCACAGCCATAGTCAAAATGTTATGCCCTATTTGAGAGACAAAGATTTAATTATAGCTGGCTGCTGCAGAAGTTCTTTAACTTCATTTAAAGGATTACCTTTTACAAGTGTGCAAAACAGGAAAGGTTTAGTTCCATCCCTAGAAAAGCGACAATACTCAATCTTCTCATCCTGTAAACAAACATAAGAAAAAGAAGTTCAAACAAAGAAGTTTCAACTACGATGAGGAAATATAGAAAGTTATTATACTACACCAGAGATTTTGTCAAATTGATCAGTGGAGACCCCTCATCAATCTTCCATATTCTCGCAGATCCATCATTAGATGTCGACACTAACAATTCTGAATCTAAGCTACATAAGAAGGGTAGAAGAACTATATCAAAAGACATGAATATAGGCATTTAGCTTGCAAAGTAACGAATGTGCAGTAACTCTCTCTTACAAGCAAGGAACTCAGGCAAGTACGATGTGCATGACCAAATCCTATATACTTATCTGAGTATGTAGCTAATAGGCAGTGATAATGCATGTCTCAATCATGCAGGGAAAAAATGTCACATAAAAGCAGCTTCCTCGTTTCTTCACCTGATGTCCATGTCACGGAAGGATTTGTGAGCTTTAGGTTCCTCCAAAATCACATTGAGACTTGGCCAATGAAATATTCTGAGATGCCCATCCTGTCATAGTAAAATACACTAGGAGAGTTTAGATGGAAAATTGGAAATTTAATTAAAAAAAAGTTAACTCATTGAAGCTGTATAACTCTGGAACAAAACATATGTAAAATACTTCAAGAAAAAAGGGAACTCACATCGTATCATTACTACAGTAACAAAAAGATCACCAATAGAAGTTAAAATAAGGATACAGGATGAGCTCATACCTCGCCACCAATAGCAAACTTAGTACCATCAGTGCTGAATGCTAAACATTTTTGAGGCCCAACAGATTGGATTGGTGAAGCATCGTTTGGAATAAGGTGAATACCAAAATCTCTACAAAGCAGCTTGAACACCCTACATGAGCAACAAAGCATATATGATAATCTGAAAGAAATAAAAGACACTGAAAAAGGGAACTGATCCTCGTATAGGAAACAAGGGCTTCATTTCTAATATTTTTTTTGAGGGAATGGCTTCATTTCTAATATTACAAGCAGTGCAGTTACACACACGCTTAGTCAAAACTTTCTATATTACAAGCGTGAAGAATGCTAATGCTTGCCTACTATAGCAGTTGTTTTGTCAGTAATTTTATTGGAGTAGAAAACAAGTTCAAATAAAACAACGGTGAAGTGGATTCAGATGAAGGCATAGGCAGGTAGGCAAGAGATGACACTCCAGTCCTCTGCACATACAAATCACGTATTTTGCCAGAGATCAAGCACTTACATCTACAAGGAAAGTTTCCTAAGTACAATTCAAGCAGCACATCAAGCAAATGTGTTAGTACAAGATACTCGCCTGCACCCTTTGGCGGTGGCGCAGACCAACTCTCGGCCGCCGGGGTGCACAGCGATCGCCCGTGGCGTGTCGGCTGCCTCCTCGCCCACGACGACCCTCGCCTGCGAAACCACAAGCAATCGCGCGCATAAGCTCAGCGCGCGATCAGAGTCAGACCTGCCCTCCCTCTCACCCACATCCCACAGGCCACAGGGGAAGCAGTCGCCACTCACCAGGGGCTCGGAGGCGAGGGCGGAGGCCCTGGCGTCGAACTCGAGGAGGTCGACGAGCGGCGGGGACGATGCCGTGGCGCCGCGCCCGAACGCCACGAGGAGGCGGCTGACGCCGGGCGGCCCCTCATCCTCCCGCCGCCGTATCCACGCCGCGCAGGTCACCTTCCCGACCGCACCCTCGCCGCCGTTCCCCGCCATCAGGACGGCAGCGGTGGTGGTGGCCTTGTGGGCGATGGCCTCAATGAGGTTCTGCAGCTCTGGCTCTGCTCTGCTTTTTGTTGGCGCTCGGACATTTTAGGGAGGAGACGAGACGAGGGAGGCGGCCGGCCGCCGCGGCGCGAGGCGTTGGGCGGAGGAGTCGGGGCGGGGCGGAGTGCGCCACGGAATCGTCGGCCGCATCCACTAGAGATATGCTCGCGCCGGCTGCGCGCCCGCGTGCGAATCGGCCGGGCGCTCGCGCGTTAGCCCGGCATGTCGCGTCGCTGTCTTTCGCTCGCGTCTCGGCACGAGCGAAGCGAAGCGAGCGCACCGCTTCGCCGGCACAACGGGCTCGTTTTTATGCGAGTACGCGTGGGCTGTGTGCATCGCCGCCGCCGGAGCTCGCTGGACACCGTGGGCCATAGGGCGGCGCGCGCGCGCGGTGGGTTTGAATCGTGGAGACTATGGACACCAGGACATGGAACCGTGGAGATCTACAACGCCGCGCACTACGAAAAATTCTCACGTTCGTCACTTTTTCGAGGTATGTTTTGAGCTGAAATTCATCCACGAGCGTGCCATGGATGGATAAAAATATACAATTTATATGCAAGGTTAGCCTCAATTACCACCTCATGTGATAATCGGCAATATTTTCAATTATTTAATGTATGTACTTGCTGATCATGTTAACGGAAAGTGGCGTATCCGTATTGATGTCTACGTAACATCGTGCCGAAACCAAAGGGATGAGACGATTTGTTTTTGCATTTCTTCTCACCTGACCGGCATTATGTACAAATGCTATGACTATGAGATTGCAATTTTTTTTGCCAAACTTTTTAGGTGTACGCATGCTAGGTCCGCCCCTGTGTGGCTTTCATCCTTCAAAAGTTGGTGTTGTTGCTGTACGTGCAAACCGCTGCTTTTTACTGCCGTTGGGAACTCTTGGGCATGTGCAAGGGACCGTCCACTTCACTCCCTTTCTTCTACTGAACAATGGTAGTAGGCCTATGATATGCTGAACTTGTCTCCTTGGGCATACCACAGGCTTCATGGCTCTGGCAATTTGTGATCAAAGTGTTTTCTCAGGGCCGCCCTTGTCTCCCTCACCATATCACAGGCTTCATGGCTCTGGCAATTTGTGATCAAAGCATTTTCTCAGGGCTGCTCTTATCTCCTTCAGCATCTCATCGATCCCAATGTGCCTCCTGGAGAACAGAACGAGGTGATGTTAAAACAGGGCAGGAAATAAGCAGACAAAATTAGAACGGTATTGCTTCAAGTGTTAGGCAGCCAAGAAAATTGTAATGCTAATAGCAAAGGTTGTATGTTTGCACTATAAACAGAACAGAAGATTTATGAACTTTGTTTTGGGAATATGAACAGCTTGAAATTGAAGGCATTATAAACATGCAGTTTAGTTGGGTAAGGTGATGAGACATACAATACGCTTGCAGCAACAACAGCTTGAGGTCTTGGATAGTCCTCAAGTTCCTTTTCACTGCCTTCAACTTCAGCATCCAATGGGACCTGTTGCTCGCTTATGTTTCCATTTAGGTTACCTTTGATGTCATTTTTGTTATGGGCTTCTTCACATCCAATTGAAGATATTTCCAAAGCCAGTGATGATAGCCTATCATGGGCCTACAAGGAGAGGGAGAGGGAGGGGGGGGGGGGGGGGTCAAAGCTACAACAGGTCAAATCTTCAGGAGATTAGTTGAAACAGAAAATTGCATCCTACAATTAGGAAGACAATATTTAACTCAAATTAAGGAATTGAAGTGCACCTTAGGAAGATCAATCTTGTTCAGAACCACAACGTAAGGTCGCTCTAGGTATTGGGGGTTATACATCCTTAATTCCTGCAAAGATATGCATGCAAGGTCACTGTTCAACACTTCACCTTGACTTCATGGCTTGAGAAACAAAATATAGACAAATGATTCAGTTTTCACTTTCACAAATCACAAGCCTGATATCCCCATTTGTAATTTGCAATGTCTTAAGCGAGCAAGTTTTATTCTAAGATATTTTTGCTAACTGTCTAGAAGCCTAGGTATCTTGCCACTGATGCTATTCTAACAGAATCAGGGCTACAACTATGGAAAATACAAATAGTGAACAACGTAATACTGAGAAGTGAAAACTGAAAACCAAACAGTATAAATGGGAATGATGAAAGCAATTAGAAATTACTTCTCTGACAATCTTATAATCATTCACAGGGTCATCTGCAGCAGCATCGACGACATGGACAATTACTCTAGTTCTCCTTAGATGTCTCAAGAAATTGCGACCAAGACCCTGAAGTTCAATGAAACCACATGATGAGTCCAAAGAAAATAGGAAGGGGAAGCAGTGGAACCAATAAGGACATAGAAGTAAAAGCAGTACCTTTCCCAGATGAGCGCCCTCAATCAGACCTGGCAAATCTGCCAATGTTGCTTCCGAGGAAAACTGCAGCGCCCCTAAAGCAGGATCTCCACCAAGCCGGCCAAGATTTGGCATTAATGTAGTGAATGGATAATCGGCAATGTCTGGTCTTGCAAGAGTTATAGCCGATAGAAGTGTTGACTTTCCAGCATTTGGAAGTCCCTGAAGATGCAATTAAGACACTTTATACCAGCATGGTAACATGCGGGAAAATAGCAATGAAGAAAGCCTCAAAATTTGGCAAACATCTGCAACCTATGCCACAGGACAAACTCAAGATGAAAACTATTTAACTAAATGATGGAAACATTGTCTTGTTCCCTGAAAACTTGAGATACCAGGATTAGTGAAACACCGTACCACAAGGCCAACATCAGCAACTACCCTTAAGATTAACTCCAAGCTTACTTCCTCACCGGGCTGACCATGAGTTAATACCTGCAAACAAAAACAAGCGAAGTAATTATGGGTATTGAGAATAACAGACAACAAAATCAACTTGACAATGCCTAGATTATCAAAAATCCATCACACTAACAGAAATAATTACCAGCAGTTCAGTGTTCCGCATGTTAAAAAAATATAGTTGACTATTAGCATTAAGTATCATTGGTGTCTTCTTCTCATGACCAATCATAACCATAGTCTGGAAATTTAGATAAACGTGTGCTTAACATGTCATTGCACACTTGTAAGCAGCACGGCACATGAAAAGCACGTGAGAGGAGGCAATCAACTAAATTGCACTATGATTTCTGATATGCTGTTTGTACAAACCTAAGCACTAAACAAGCAATGCATCATTAGAAACACATAACTATGTTTATCCCCAATAAATCCTTCCCCAGGGTAGAAGATACAACGAACGTAACGTGTTGGTAAAATGTCTTTCAAGCTCCCATCTAATACTTTTGAATGGCAATACTGAGTACTGACAACTTACCTTGTCACTAACATCACGCATGATGTTTGGTGATAAAGCCATGGCTTTCCTCCTCCTGTACTCAGGCACATCTATCAAGCTGATCTGAAAAAAATATAAACTAGGCCTGTAAGAATGGAAGGTCATAATAGCATGAAATATAAGAGGGGATAAACACAGTGAATGGTAAAAGAAATCCAAGGCACAGAGATACATGAAAGAAGCAAATTTGCAAAGCTAGGCAGAATATTTATACTATGATCTCAGTAACTAAAGGAATTGGTACTGTGGCCATTTCTAGTCTGCAAAAATAGAAATCAACACCTTTCATATGCAAGCCAGTGACTGGCACCAATTTATAACACACCAGTACCCATGAATAATCAAGTTATATATCTTTGCTAGAGCGGTTACAGCTTTCAATGAGTTAGCAAGAGGGATGGTTAAAATTCTTACCCACGCACTGTACACATTTGTGTTCAAAGTAATATTGAATAACAATGACACGATGGGGAAATGCTAACTATGCCCCCATACCATTTTGGGCCCTCAAAGGGAATGTTTCATAAAGTTTGGGGATATGTTTCTGGGACTAGGAATTCACATTTCCTCTTGACAAAATTTCAGTACGTAAAAACTCACCCCGCCCTGTCCACCCCTAGCAACGAGCACTTCATCACCGGGATGAGCCAAATCAGCAAGAACAGTCCCCTTCTTGCGCTTCACAACAGTTCCTGCAATTCGATGCCAACGCATTGATTATGTACCCATCCTCACACAGGAAAAATGCTAGGAATTCACAGCACCGAATCCACAAACCTACAGGCACGGGTATCCTGAGCGTCTCCCCGGCGAACCCGCTGTGCATCCGCGAGCTCAGCGTGCCACCGGCGGCGCCCACGTTCCCGCCCCTCTTGGCGCAGTACCGCGCCTTCTCGTGGAACCGCAGCAGCGTCTCCTCGGCCTCGTCGGCGTACACCGCGACGTCGCCGCCGTGCCCGCCCGTGGGCAGCGCCACCGACCCGTCGTAGTTCCGCTTGTACGAGACCTTCTTGCTCTTCTTCTCGCCCCTGTTGAACCTGCCGCGGGGCTTGGCGGCGTCGGGGGATGGCGCGGGCGGCATGGCGAGCACCGCGCCGTGCCCGCCATCGCCCGCGCGGACCGTGACCACGGCGTGGTCGAAGTACTTGTGCGCCTCCTTCGCTAGCGACGCCGGCGGGGGCGGGGCGGCGCGCGTGGTCGGAGCGGCCTCCTTTACCCTTGCCGCCCGGCAAGTTACGGCGAGCGGCGTGCGCTTCCCCGCAAGGCCGGAGAGGGGAACGAGGCAGGAGCCATCCGAGATGGCGTGGTGGTGCTGGGTGGCCGCGCGGGGAGGGTGCGAGGGGAGGCGGGGATGGAGGAGAAGCGCCATGGTGGTGTTGCCGGCTAGCCGCGGCGTGGCTGCAGTGGGGGTGGAGATAACTGATAAGCCCAGTTGCCGCGCAGCCGAGCGTCCGCCGTTGGACTGCTAGGAAGAAACCATCGGGACCGTCGGTCGTGTACTCGTGTGAATTATCATTTCATCTTGCACCAAAAGTCCAAAACGTATTCGTTCCGTTTAATCTGGCAGACAACAGTGCTTTTCTCTCAAACCAAATCATCATCAATCACCAGCTAACAATCTGTCAGCAGTACTTTTCTCTCACAACAAATCAACACCAGCCACAGCCAGCCGAATAAAACGATTTGTCTGTGAATCGTGGGAGCATCTCCAGTAATAGCTAGGATGGAAATGGATCGGATACGCATGAAAACAAATTCGGATATCTCTGATATCCATTTTACTATTTCCTTCCGGTTTCCATCCCTTCTACTCCTACTTTTTTTTTTGTATTGTGTGTACATGTGAGATGAGATCGGGCAAACAAAAATCTGCTCCTAAATGTTTGACATGACAAGTGAACTTAGCAGTAGGTCAGTAACCAGCGCAAAAGAACTAATACTACTTGCAGATTACCCAAGATCATGAACTTTGATACATGGTAAATTGGCAACTAAAGGTTCTATATGGAACACAATATTTTCTTCAGTCCAACCATCACTTTGATATATGACCTATAGACCATGTAATATGGACTTGAAGCTGTGGCATGTTCCCTTCAACAGCACGGAGAAAGAGTGGCAACAACCAGTACATCAAGCTAAACAATTCATTCCACATGATCCATTCACATCTATAGATGAATACCATCAAGAACCAATCATATAGGAAGGTATTAATAACAATTAAAAGTGCGTGCTCTTGAACACCAAACACATCATATCTTACCCTAATCACAACTCTATGAGGCCTTGGATGCAGTAGGTGCCCACAAGGAACCAGCCAGTCATCACTACGGCAAAAGCCACAATGCCAATCAGGAATTTCATGCCACCAAGGAGGGTACCGATGGAGAGAACAACCACGAATGGTAAGAAGGTCTTCACCACGGACGCCGTGCTCACCCAGTGGCCTCGTAAAAACATCACAGCAGCTAGGCTGACCACGTTCCATTTGTCGTGGCCGGAGTAAAACAGACGGTTCAGATTGTTCACAACAAAGGAGTGACAGTTGCAGATGAACAGGTTGTAGTTCCTGTTCTGGAACTCCTGCGTGCCTTTCTTCAGTGCACCGTCCCATGTGGCATCTCCTTCAAGTTCAAGAAGCTTATAGCACTGCAGATTCCAAAATATCAATGTTTGGTTAGCACGATTCAAGCATTCAGCACTTCAATGTTACACACAGTGATGAGCCATAGAGAGAAGCATAAACCACAAGGTACAAACCTCATCACAGTTTACTTGAATATAGCGTGCAACAGCTCCGAATGCAAAGTTGTCAACTGATATAAAATTTGGGCCAGCAAAGTCCAGAATCACACCATCTTGTCTGCAGATACCAATGTGGCCGATAAATGGCACCAACCATGTGATGAAGGGTATTGGAGTCCATACGATGCAACAAGGAAACCGGGCTCTTCTTGGGTCGATCTGACCAAGCTGGCTTCTGTCATTTTCCATCAAACCTTAAGTTGAAGCTGTTGATCGATAGGTGGAGGCAATTTCTGCAAAAGAATTACAAAAGGAAAAATATTGAACACTCTACAGAGACAACTGGGCTGGCATGCATGTGATCAGGTAACATAATGAGAATTTACACAAATGCAGGATGAAAATTGAGTAGTTAGCAGTATCTCAATTCCTGAACACATGACACTGCAATATGCAACACTTATCAGGATTTTAAAGGTACAGAGCAACTTAAATCTACTCGCAGAATGAGGTTCACAGATAACATGAACAACGATGTTGCCCCCAAACGAGCTGCTTACAGATAGCATCATCGCAACCAATGGATAGAGATAACGCGACACAATCTAGGTGGTGGTGCGGACATCCTCTAATTCAGCAAAAATCACTCTAAATCTAATCGATCACAGGATCAACTTGAATGAAATATCAAAAAGGGGCCGGCGCCCCCTAGCCGGCGGCCGAGCAGGCGAGGCAGAGAATGACCTTGGACTCCACCAGTAGTAGTCGACCAATCGCCGCCGGCGCTCAGGATGTTGTGGTCCGACAGAGGGAACCGCCGGATCCGGAATCCGCCCACCGCGGCAACGGCGGCTAACTCGCCGCCCGCAGCACCTCACGGTCCCTCGTCGTCCCCCCTCTCGACGGCGGCTCTCGGTGCCCTGAGTCGCGAGCTCGCGATTGGGATGGGGATGGAGGGGACTGGAAGATGGAAAATTGGGCTGGGCCCTACGGTCTGTAGATGGGCCAAGTTTGAGGCCTGGGCTCTGGGCCAATTAATCTCTGTCTCTGATGAAGAATGGCGGCCTTTGAAGTTTCCTTGGCGGCCTCGCGCGCGTCCCCGACCGACCCAGCCCCCGCCGTCGTCGGACTCACCCGCCCGCCGCGCCGACCTCTCCTCTCCTCCCCTCCCCCGCCCCCCGCGGTTACAAATACCCACCCACGCCACGCATCCCTCTTTCCGAGGTACCTCCTGCCAGTCTCGAGCTCCAGCCATCAATCCGACGCGACAAAGAAACCAAGAACTCGCGCCGCGCTCCGGCCACATCGAGGAAAGAAACCGAGAGCCCGATCATCAGCTCCGGCCACGCCGCGCTCGTCCCGCCCCGCCGTCCGCGCGCCGTTCTTGGGAGGAGTTCTTGCCCGGGCCGGAGAAGATGGGGAAGAAGTCTGCGCCGATTGGCAGCCGGTACGGCCGCGTGTGCGAGGAGCTGCTGGAGATGGGCGCCCGGATCGCCGTGCGGTCCTACGGGCACTGCCCTCAGACGGGGCGCATGTACTACAAGCCCCCCTCGACTCCCGCCACCGCCGACGGCAGCGGGAACGGGAAGAAGGCCGCGTCCGGAGGGACCGCTAGTACGTTGGCGGCGGCGGAGGCGGCGGAGGCAGCGAGGAGGCAGCGGCAGGTGGCGTCCAAGGTGGAGTTTCACGGCTCGGAGTTCATCTTGTACGGCGGCGGGAAGGATTGACCCGCACGCGTCCACGCCGGCGGCAAGGAAGAATCCGAGGCATTGGTCGAGGTGAAGAGTGGGGGGTTTTGTCATCCGCATGATCCGAGCAGTTCTTGTCTTTGATTCTTTCTTTCTTTTTGTTCTTTGATTCGGCTATACGAGAAGGTTTTCCCACTCCCTCGATTCTGTGCCGAGGGTTTTGAGAGTTGAGGTCGTTGAACTAAGTTCTTGATTGATTGAGCTGAAACTAGTCTGACAACTGAATCCCTGATTTCATCTCGAGAATTTTTCTTCGCCTAGTTCCAGTGCTATTTTAATTTCAGAATGCCTTGGGCATGAGTGAAATTGTTAGTGTTATTGTCGGTACCCTGTAACAGGGATACCCACTCTTACTGCAGCAAGGCAGGACCCGCGTAGTTGTCCATAGCTGCGCGGGAAAGGCGGAGTAGCCAGGCCCCACCGGTCAGGCTCTTCCCTCACTAGGCCAACGGCCCCGGACCCGCTCCCCGCCTGGGGAAGGGTCCGGAGACGCCACGTATCCCTAAAGAAGGGAAGCTCCGTGCCGACCGCCGAGGCCCGGACCCCCATATGGGTCCGGGACCTCCTGCGCCCGTCCGGACGCCCACACCATGTAGGGGTCCGGAACCGCCACGTGTCCCGAGGACGCGGGATCGTGCGCGAGTCTTCCGCAGGGGGACTCGCCCACCCACCGCATTTAATGTGGTGGACAAGGCGTGCTCTGCCGCCGCGGTACGTGAGACAGCCTTTGTCAGGCCTCGCTGAGCACCGCGTATTACCAAGAAGCACAGTGCAGCCGCCTGTGCCGCACCCGCGCAGGGCCCGCCTGCAGCATTAAATGGATACGACAGCACGGCACTTTTCCATCATGCCGCCTACGCCGCAAGCTACACCACCCGCTTAAGCAATGTGACGGGCGGTGCCACTAGCTACGACGGGCCCGACCTGACAAGACGACGCTAGGACATGATGGACGAAGGGCTCCGGGAGCAGGCGAGGGAATCCAAGAGAGAGATCTCCTTTGCCTGCGACACCATAATGTATGAACAGTACGTTAGTTTATACTGCATCGTTGGACCCACCTGTCGGGGATCCAACGGCTGTGTACGCGCCCCCTTGAGATATAAAAGGGAGGCTCTCGCTGTGCACAGGACAGATCCATACAGACTCAAGCTCTCGCACCTCCTCACTCTCGTGGGAAGGCAATACAACACACAGTGGACGTAGGGTATTACGCTCCGGCGGTCCGAACCACTTTAAATCCTGCTGTGTTCCTTGTGTTCTTGAGGGAGATCGATCTAAGACTAGCTACCCCCTGAGTACACACCCTCTGGGCTAGGGCGGGTGCCTTCCGCCACCCGGCCGTGGTTTGCAGCACCACGACAGTTATGATCATTGGTAGTATATATTCCTTGTTTAATTTCTGGATGAAGCTTTCATGATGACGATCTGTACTAAAGCGTTGCCTAATTGACATTGTAGTAAAACGACATAAAGGGGAAATTTTGGAAACTGTGGCATGGCAGCCACTTAATGAGTAAATGTTTAGCTTGTTTTATGGAAGTTTGAGGCCGTCGATACTCGATATCAAGAGATTCACATGGGGATTGGATTAGTGTTGTGGACACGTTCCAAATGGTGGACCTGCTCTTTCTGTCCATGATTAATTTGTGCTCAACGGAGCGACCGCGCACTTACTGTTCGTGACTGATCGAACTGAAACTGTTCTGAGAACGTAATCCACGATTTTCATCTCGATCAAGAATTTTGCTTGGCCTAGTTCTGCGTCTGCGTGGAATTGCGAGTGCTATGATCATTGATTGTTAGTTCTTTGTTTCTTTGTGTTAATTTCTGGATGGATGCGACAATATGTGAAAGATTGCGTAGTGTAAAAGTTCAACAAACACGATCACCATATGGACACAGCAGACAAATCCAATAAAAACTGTGAAAACCCAATGAAGTCCTACTAAAATCAACGACTTAACAAGAACATAGATAAATCAAGGACTCAACAAAGACACATTTTGTGAGGAAAAACTATTTGGTTCTTGATATGTTTATACGTCAAAAACAGGCGACAAGGGGAAACCCCTCCTGTTGCTTCCAGATAGAAAAAAAAACAATGGGATGGGCTTTGCTGCTTAAGGCCAGTGTGAGTTTCTTGGTCTGGGCCTAGGATTATTGGAGTGGCCGCCAGCGCAAGTGGCAACAACAAGAGTGTGCTTATCTATACTATAAAAATAAAAAATAATTGAAAATATTTCTTACTCAGATGAGACCTATCTTACCCCTCACGCTGGACACATCTGTCAGAGTCCAAATACCAGATAGATGGGAAGGGGTGGAGATAGAAATTAAAAATTATAGGGTGTTTCTGCCCAAAATCAGGGGCCGTTTAGTTCCCAAAAATTTTCACATCCCATTTAAATACATGTACGAAGCACTAAATGTAATTAAATAACAAAACTAATTACACAGTTTGGATGTACACGACGAGACGAATCTTTTAAGCCTAATTAGTGCATGATTAGCCGTAAGTGCTACAGTAACCCACATGTGCTAATGATGCGGCCAAAGGCCTCAAAAGATTCGTCTCGTGTTTCCAATTGAGTTCTGAAATTAGTTTTTTAATTAGTGCCCGAAAAACTCTCCCGACATCTTGTCAAACTATTGACGTGACGTAAAAAAATTTTGTGTTTGAAACTAAACGGGCTCTCAATTGTTTTTCTCACCCACTGCTTTCCGCACCTTGCCGTATCCCGCTGCTGGATCGTCGCTGCGCTTCCGCCCCACGCCGGCATCGACACGCAACGCGCGCACCGGCCAAGCACGTGTCCTCCTCGTCGCGCCGCCGGCGCTCGGCGCGCACCTCTCCTCCTTCCTCCTCGTCCTTGCCTTCCTGGCCTCCCCCTACGCCGGCCACCCCGAGTTGCTCTTCCTCCTTGCCAGCCAGTCCAACATGGCCGGCCGGGGCCTCGCGCCCTACCCGCTGCCCGCGCCGTTCCGCCCGCACTCGCGTGTGCTCCACCTCGCCGCATCCCGCCGCTAGGTCATCGCCGCGCCTCCGCTCCGGCCGACATCAACAAGCACAAGGCCTGCGGCCTCGGCCCCAACATGCCGTTCGCGCACCGCCTCCTCCAGAAGGTTGTCTCTGGCGAGTCCTCCATTGTGCTCGGGTTCGTGCCGTCTGTGGTTGGTGGCACAAGCGTCGGTTCACCGCCCCACTTTCATGGTGTGTCGAGGACGCAGCCAAGGTGTTCGACGAAATGCTCTCGCCATACATGTTTGGCTTGTATGCAGAGGCGTAGCTCCCCATACCGCAGGTGGGGGCAGCTACCCCAGCTTCCCAGCAGAGCAAAGACCCCTCTCCCCCCTCTTCATGAGTGAGATATGGCGTGGAAAATCGCAGCGGCTTTGCGAGGTCTCCGTCAATAATAGCGTCAAACGAAGGAAGAAGAAAGGTGAATAGAAACAAATCTTAGCTATGGGACAACTGGGCCAGCGAGTCCACAAGCATATATGTTTGGAAGAGACCGAAATGTTGGAAGGCCCGGGAGGGATAGCAATGGGAGCAGCTGTGGCAGCAATGACAATGCCATAGCGGATGTTTTTTAGTTTTTTTTTTCTTTTTCTTTTTTTGCACAGCGGCAGTCGTAGAGTAGGTATCTACACTGGCAGAAGACTTAAGGTGTATTATGCCCTAGCTAAATCTTTAGGCGAGCTACGTCACTGCTTGTATGCAGAATGTATGCTTACATTAATTTTTGTTCATGTGTTCCTATATTTTAGATGTCATGCTCAATAACAGCGCTTGCAAATGTTGATGCACCTTTGACCTTTCTATTTATTTCAATAACTAAAGTATGGTTGTATTACTTATACTGTTGGTTGGCTATGGCCTGATCAATGCAAATTTTGTTAAAGAAAATACATTCATTTAGGGAGTAAGAAGTCCCTTTAGTGAAAGAAATTATACTGATGTACTACCAAAGTTTTAAATAGCTGGCTATAGCTTCCGCTATAGACCATTTATAGCTGTTAGAAAAGGGAGCCGCTATGGCATTTAGTCCGCTAAAGCCGGCTATATCCCGCTAAATGCTTGCTATAGCCTGCTAAACGCCATAACGGCAGCCCTGCCGCTAAACATCTTAGCCGGCGATTTAGAACATTGTGTACTACAATATTCTCTTTTGACGATGGAAACTGATCGAATGAATATGCGGAGCTAATACAAATAGTTTTTTTCGAAAACACGTGCGGCACGCACGTGCACTTTACTAATATTTACCAAACAAAGAGCAGAATACTTTGGAATTTGGATGGGCTTCCGTGAGTGGATTCTGTGCACTCTGGACCTGATGGGCCGAGCGGCGTGAAACACAGTAATTTTTCGGCTGGGCCACGGCCCAGTCCGGTCGCCACGCCAATCGGCCCAAGACGTGCAACTTTGGAATTTGGATGAGTCGTATAAGTTGAATTTATTCAAATAAAACCGAATTTGTTTAGACGAGTGAACTATATAAACAAGCTTATAACGATACAATACCTCAACCGTAAACGTTTTCTGTGATTGTACGGAATGGTGGGTGGAAATTTGAGTTTCGGATCCTAAATAAAGGAGAGAATTCGTGTAGGTTCCTGCTAGCGCCCGGCACCGGGAGGAGTCGGAGGGCACACGCCGCCGACGTTGTTCCCGTAGGTGCAGTTGGACGGCTGCGCCGAGGAGTTGGTGCCCGTGAACTCCACCGCGACGACGACGGAGCCGCCGCCCTGGCTCGCCACCGGCCGCGCCGCCGCGCCAAGGACACCGCCGGAGGCGGCGACGACGGCGAGGACAAGAACCGTCGCTGCAAGCGCTGTCGACCTCATCATCAGGCGATCGGAATCCGAAGAACCTTTGATATAGGTTAGGTACGCTGCTAGCTGTTGTGTCAGTGCGTTCATGTGAGCTGTGTGTGTTGCAGCGTGGATCGATGCATGCTTATAAATACACGCGCACGGGCACGCCTAGATGGAACTGCGTGGAGAAATAGGGGAGATGATCGATGAGAGGGAGAGACGTCTGGCATTGGCATCTGACCTTGGAATGCTTTTGTCGTCCAGGCGGGAGAAAAAACCGGCGTTGGGTCTGGAATTGGAACGCGCATTATTCCTCAGATTCAGACTTGCAGTCTGCATGCATGCACCCGGCGATTCAGATTCTTCAGTCCAGGAAGCAACAAGGAGGGCGATGCATTCTAATTCCTTTTTTTTTTGCTTTTCTCGACGTGTCAGCCTGACAGCTCTAGCTCTCTCTCTCTCTCTCATCGTTGTGCGCGTGATTGACTGCTGGAAGCGGAGGACGGCGGCGAGCACTTTGGAAGGCAGGGAGCACTTGCTGCCGAGCTCGGCGAACCTGGCAACCGGAGCTCGGGGACGTGGCTGCAGCTAGCTCAGAGTGAGAGCTTGCCTTTTTTTTATCAGAGTCAGAGCTTGCCTTGGCGCAGGGAAGGGACGGACGGATCATGAGGCGGGCCTAACACGCGAGCCCTTTCGGCTCTTGTCTGGTGCGCGCGTGTTGGATCGAGAGCACCAGCAGCCCGAGCCATCGTCGGCGCTGGAACACCGAACAGGCGAACACGCACGTGGACTGGCGCACCCACGCGCACCCTTTAACAACCCGGTCCGGGATAACGGCTAAGATCTACTCTACACGTTGAGTAAACCACACCTGCTAAATAACTCTCTTGCGCTTTCGTCCTCACTTCGCGCAAAAGGCTGCAGCCGGAATTATTAGCTTCCCGCAATCCGGCTATTTAAGTCGGTCTGGCTCGTCACCGTTTATCGGTATGGACTAAACTGGGAATACTGTTCCGGAGCTACAGTATTTTTCGCGCTACAGTAGCCGTGCTACAGTAACTCGAATTCAGCCCGGCCCAACTGGCCACGGGCTGTCACACCCCTCCCGCACGGGCGCCGGTCTGATGGCCGGAAATGGGGCGGCGGCGAGGCGAGAATGTTACGGCAAACCATCGTCGGCGCCGGAACACGCCACGCCGCACGGCCGCCGGCGCGGTGCGCGTGCTCCGGTGCGCGTGCTGATGGGAGGTCAACCGTGAGGAAACTGTGCGGCGGTGAAGGGAGGCAGGATGTTTCGAAACTGCTTCCCTTCTTGCATTCTGAATTCTGATGGTGTCCTTAAAGAGCCAGCGTAAACTGTGAAGTGGCAACATTCTTACATCAAAATATGGGTCGGCTCGCATCAGAATTTTCGCGTCAGACACGTTTGGTTGGCAAGGAGGCCCAGGACAGGGTTTTGAACCCAAAAACTCTCCCAGGAAACATAAATAAAAATAAACAAAAACTGTTCTGTTTTTTTTTTTTTGAAAACAAAGCCCCAAACATCATCTTCACGGAAAAAGAGAGAAAGAAAGCTCTCAAAAGTGCATATACACTGGTCACACGCAAGCATCAAAACTCTCCAATGCAATGCACATGACTTCACGCGAAATGCTCGGCACACTTGCATACCCACAACCACAACCAAATGACAGCAACCGCAGGCACATGCTCCACTACAAGTCTACAATCAGCTCATCATTATCTGCACCCTGCAAAATTGACAACCGTCACATAATTCAGTCAGGCTGAGGATAAATAACTCGTAACAGTAAAAAAAAAAGAACACTGGATCAGAGACTCAGTAGAATCAGACGTTTTCAGTTCAGTCAATGGGCTGACTGAAACATCCCACTACCTCTACTACAGCAGTGGCCGCCATCTTCAGCTAATCGTACTCCTTCCAGATCCCCATCTTCCGGAGCTCCCTGAGGCTGCTAGCGATGTCGCGGATCAGCTTCTCACCTGCCTCGCCATTTGTCAGCGAGTTCACGCTATGCTCCAGGAAGCTCCGGTCCGCTTCCAGCATCATCAGCCTCCCACTGACTTCAGATATCTGGTCTTCGAAAGAAGCCAAGTCATTTTCACTGACCATGGCATGGAACTGCCCCTTTGGATCATGTCCTCTGCCGTGTTTCAAGTCCCTGAATGTGTCCCCATTTCTTCCTAGATGCTTGTTGAATTCCGAATCGTCTGTATTGTCATCTTCGTTGACATCTTCACACGCATCCTCGTTGTTTCTGTCATCAACTGAACCTTCTTTGTCATCACTGAGCTTGGGAGATGGAACAAGCTTGCTATTGTTTGAGAATTCATGAAGCTTCTGTCTCAGATTTCTCAAGCGTTTTGAGATGTACGTCTTCTCGTCCTCAAAACCCGAGAGTGATTTGACTCTGGAGATGCTAGTACCATGTTCTTTCGGACATGAAAGGCGCATGTGGTTGCGTATTTCGTCGACGGGCAACTGATCTTTAAGTTTTATCTTGTAGCCTTCAATCTCTGCTTGGAGTGTTTGAACTGTTTGGGCCATCTTCTGAAGGTCCTCGCGGTCGTACTCACTTTGCTCTTCCATCATCCTCTGATACTGCAATGCTTCCATCTGCATTGCTGCCTTCTCTTCCTGTAGTCTAGTGATCATGGCCATTGTTTGGTTCGCCGCGACAGCTGAAGCATTTCTTTCTTCCTCGAGCTCCTTCCAAAGACGGTTTATTGACCTGCGGTCTAATTCGATTTGTTGCTTCAATTGATCAATTGTGCACTCTCCTTCAGCTTCATGCACCATACTCTCAGAGATACCTGAATAATTCCTATCAAGGGAGAGTGCTCTAGTGATATTGTGAAGTATGGCTTGTTCATGTTGGTTCTGGACGGTCGGACTATCAAAATCAGGTGCCTGTGAAGCAACAGAAAGCTGTGACAACAGTGACTTCAAATCTTCATGAACTCTAAAAGACTCCTTCCTTCTTGCTGTATGAGTAAATTCAGCTTTCTTTTCATTGGTTATGGTGTCTGTTTCAGCTGATTTAATGTCTACTGATAACTCCTCAGTAGAACTAAGAGCATTGTGCCAAACATCATCTTCCAATTTATCTAATGAAAAAGAGATAGCATTGTCAATATATGAATGAAAGAATCATAAGGGCGGAAAGATACTTAATACTCCTTCCGTCCCATAAAGAGTGTAGTTTTAGCATTCAAATTTTGTCCCACAAAGAGTGTAGTTTTAGCTTGTAATAAGATCCATTTAATCAAAATAATACCAAGTACCAAGAAAGCATTGCATAGGAAAATGCATAGAGCCAATCAAATATTTAGTAGATATTACTTTTCTAGTTCCAATGCATATGCATTCCTTGAGGATCCAGAAAACCAAATAAATAACATGGTTTTCAATCATAATTGGTAGAAGTAATTGGGGGCAACAAAGTCATTTCTTTAGATGAGTAATGTGTTTGAAATTTTCTAAAACTACACTCTTTGCGGGACGGAGGGAGTATGTTTGAGGATAAATTGATAAATTAGACCTTTTGTGCCGGTATGTTTAGTAATTTGCTGCTCATCTTTGATGGTAAGATCAGTTGACTGGAGGCTTGCCTTTCCATTTCCATCATCTTGGATGTTGCGCAACTCTTCTGAATTTTCAGTAGCCTTACTGTCAGAACCACCATTCTGGACTAGTGTCAACTCAGACAGCTCAGGATTTTTCTCCTGCGAGTTGTCATATGGAGGCATGTCATCTGCAATCTCTGTTAGTTGATGATGGCCCATTGCAAAACCTTCCTTCAAGTTGATATAGTCACCCTTTAGCAAATTTCCAACATTACAACCAGGCAGCCAGGGCTCTGATTCAGTGTCAGAGGTCTTCAGCTCACTATACGCGACATAATTGATCTCATCGATACTCTGATTATCTCTTGAAGCAACTCTACAGATCCCCTCAATGCCAATGCCACTAGCTTTGTTCTGAAGAACGACAAAAGGATGATACTTCACTTCCAATGGCCTTGAGCAGCATGAGCATAGAGTTTCCTTCAGGACTGGTGCTTCAGTTGCATCATTTCCCGAAGCGAAGTTGTATCTGCAACCTGCATTGTCAATGCCGACACCAAGTTTCCCTACCAAGGATCGGTATGTCTCAAGGTTTGACTTCTTGTCAGTAGCAAATGAAAGAAGGCAGGCTTCACACATACTGTGGATATCAACAAGCTTTTGGTGGATGTGGCAAAATGCCCATGATGATGCTTCTGCCTTGTGAGAACTGCACATAAGGTTGCAGTAAAAGCCCTTCTGCGCCTTGCCCAAGACATGATCCAACCTTGTGCACATTGGGCATGGCGGTTGCAGCTTGCAAAAGTGTGCAAATGTCGTCACCAGATAGGAGAGTAGCCCCTCAAGCAGCAGCAGAAGCATCAAAACCCATTCTAGGATTGCTGAAAATAATAGAGCAGAGAGATGCTGATATCTCCAAGGTTTACCAGTACTTGGTCTTGAAGCCATTGATTTCGGCTGGAAACTTGTCACTGGATAAATAGTTTGTATCTTTCCTGGGATGATGATATTTTGGATAGATACTGCAAAAGATATTTTTAGATTAGAGGCAAAACGATAGCCTAAACTCTGGAACATAAGTCAAGTGGCAACCCCAGCACTACCAAAAAACCATGTAGTTACAATCACCTCGAACATGCCGACTTAAATTTCCATTTCTAGGGGGGAATTAGGGTACAAGGTTTTAGGAATAGAACTTGTGATTCCATCCATGCTTAGAGGGGCTCCTAAAGTAAAATCCAAGATTATACAGTAACATAAGATTTTTTTTTAACCAAAAAAAAAACTTCAACAGCCTACAGCCTTGAATGAAATTAGAGGCAACTTATGACCAACTGCACACGAAAACTGTGCAAGAACGCAGAAAATTCAGCTTGCACTGGATCAGCCACAAAAACCAACAGCAAGAACTCGAATGAAGAACCAGTTCACACAGCCAAAACTTCCAATCCTACCTTCCCAGTACAGAGTCCGATCAAGAAAACTGAATTAACTCAAGAAATCCCAACTCGTATCAAGGATTCAAGGAACTGAAGATCAAACGGCTCATCTAACATACCTTCATCACATTTCTGAGGTGATCATCGGCGTTCTTGGCTTCTTCTTTGGATGGGAGACAGGAATGAGGAAAAGAACAGCTTGCTCAGATCTCCCCCAATACGTGCCCCCAGAGCACAACTGGCCAACTACCATGGAACCAATAAATAAAACCGAAAAACAAACTCTTTACTTGCATCAATAAATAAATTTGAGGACATGGAAGAAGATATCAATTCGAGAAATTAAAGTCGGGTACCTCTTGGAATTCGTCATAACAGTTGTGATAGTACAGAAGGTTAGACAGAGAATAAATAAAGAGGCAAGCGAATGCTGATCTTTTCTCCTTTTTAAATTTTTTTAAGTTAAACGTTGTAGAGGTGACTTTCTCAATTTTCAATTAAAATCTGTTACTACGATTTTGCATAAACAATTTTTTAAAATAAACATCGCCTGCTTTTCCATCCGTCGGATTGGGCGTGCGGACGATGCAGATCATGCCTCGGACATTTTGCATAAAGACTCTTATATTTAGCAGAAATCAACCCACAGTCCAGAGCAGTTCATATATTTTTTCATAAACCCCTCGAGCTTCATTTAAATCAACCCGCTATCAAGGTCCCCTCTCTGTATTTTTTTGAAACCCACTCAGATTTTTCTAAAATAAACCCTCAGTCCATATTTGATTATTTCACAAAAGGAACCTCAAATTTCTATGAAATAACCCGCAAACCACTCATCCATTCGTTAATTTACAAAATAGACCATATTTACTCATGAAATGAATCCACAGTCCGTTTTTCTTCGCTGCATCACAAAAGTCCCAACATGAGCGTCCCCCCGCAAAGCTTGGTGGAGATCATGGCCATCATACAGGAGGCCCGCAAGCCTGGCGACAGTATGAAGCTCACTGGGAAGATCCCCAGCATGGGGAGCATGGAGCTGGGTGGCATTGACGCTGACGATATTGACATGGAGGACAGCGGCACAGACTTTTGACGAGCAAGTGGTTGGTTCACGCCGTCCGATGCCGAAGCTGCCGTGAACTCCCTCTCTCTTCTGGTCATTTGTGTTCTGCTGTTGATCCAAGTTGTTTGTCCCAGCGTGTTCCGTGCTCCCATTTTGTTGTTGTGATTTCACTTGTTTTCTGTAATGGAGGTAGTGATGCTGTGGATAAAGAATGGACTTTTAAGGCTGTATTCTTGCTGGATTCTAAGCTTCTCTCTGCACCAAAAAAAGTCAACAATGCATCAATTAAGAATACTGGACTAATGCTTAAGTGATTGGTACAAGGAAGAAAAGTATACAATCAGCATGGCATGGTTAATTTTCTCATCAAAAAATGCAGAGGTAAAGCAAAGCTCAGACTCAAGGTAATGGGCACTAGTATCCAATTCAATTGAACTTGGAAAATAGTGCAAACAGGCTGCACAATAACAAAACTACATTGTCATTAGCTAATCTGTCCATAACACAATTATTCTCAAGTCCATGTGTACATCTGAATACAAACTGAAACTAGACTCAGCTTTCGAAGTGAAAGAATACGAGAACTTAAGCAGACTAGTGTATTTTTCATAGAAATTGTACAGGTTCAATCGGTCAAAGCCAAGTCAATGTTGCCAAATAACGAGCTTGTTCAGAAGCTTCATTTGAAAATTAGTTGGGAATTATCAATTATATAGGGGAATCTGCACAATGTATTCATGGAAGGTTGTACATCAATAATTTATGCAAAAGATGAAAAGGCATCATCTGCTAAAGATTTCTTTATTCTGTACTCATAAAAAACATAAAAAATTTAAAGCAATTAGCAAGTTCAAGGGCATACTACACAGAATTAGTTTTCTGAATTATGAAGTGCAGGGATGCTCGTGTTGGGACAAACTCCGCAAAAGAACTGATACCCCGACTTTTCATGTATTCCAAAATCAATCCATGATAATTGCATTTATAGAACATTGCTACTGCACTCTTTATTTCATGCCTTTTCGTCTTACTACCAATGCAAGGGTAAATATCAATTTATTCTGCTACTAAATGAGGTGACGTGTTTAGATTTCATGGGAAAAATATCACTTCGCTGCTTTGGCAGTACATTAAACTCTATATTCAGATAATGTCCTCGAACCTATTTTCGTCCAGACTTTAATTCGCTAAATGGACAGCTTTGATACTCGGCCACAAATGTCAACACTCACCAGGATCTGGTTGGGGGCGTCCTCTGAGGCGACGGCGCGGCCGGACTGTGGCGGTGGCGGGTTCGTTGGTGCAGGCCCGCGGCAGCTCGGACTGCGGCAGCTTGGTGCGCGCCGGCAGCAGCTCCGAGGAGGCCTGCAGGCGGAGGGCGGTCGGCAGATCAGGGGATGGCCGCTGTGCTGCAGCCAGGCGACGGGAGTCGGCGAGCAGCAGAGGGCGTCCGCCGGGAGCCCGGGTCCCTGCCACGGTGGTGGGCGGGACCCCGGGTCCCGGTCAGCCGGATCGACCCCGCGGTGCCTCGAGCGTTGGGTAGTCGGGAGAGGAGGCGGTGGGAGCGAATCTTCCGGCGACTGGCCGCCCCCGGCTGGACCTGGCCGCTGGAGGCCGTGGCAAGGACGGGAGGAGGCCGACGGCGGGAACGAAGGCGGCGGCGAGTGTGCGGGGGAATCAGCTCCTCTGCAGTCGACTGCAGAGTGTCAGACTCACGCGTCGTCGGTCACGCAGTCGAGTGCAGAGGATCTCAATCTGGGGGCCCACCATCCGAACGCTGCAGCCCACCAGCCGAACGGCCCAGCCGGAAACAGCCCACCCGGCTGGATGTAGCCCAGCCGAACGGCTTGATAAGTTTACCCGTCTCTCTCTCCGCGCAGCTCTCTCCCCCATAACCCTAGCCCTCGCTCCACCGCCGCCACCGCCATGTCATGACCGGGGCATCAAGCCAAGAGGAAAGCGTCAAGTAGACATTACGTGTTACATTATAATTGTTATCTCGCTGACCGGTAGGGTCCAGCCGTCAGTAATGCTGTAATCCCCACGGGGGCGTTATGTATCGGGATCTCGCGTGGAGACAGATCATTCCAAAAATCTGATAATAGAAACCTCCGTTGTTGGGTGCCAGGGTTCATCGCCCTCCCATGATCGAACCCGAATCGTGTGCTCTTGTTGATCTTCTCACGCTGCCGATCGATCGGTAGCCATGGGTGTCACAAGTGGTATTAGATTCAGCGTCTTCGGCGCGCTACCGCTCGTGTACTACCTCGTTCGATCCCGTCTCGCCGCCACCACTTTTCCGGCAATTTCGAGTTGCTCCGCCACGAATCACTTCGACTCCGGCGTCCACGCCCCGCCTACCGACCTTGAGTCGACGGTGGCCATCGCAAATCAACGGTTAGCCGTTCCGGCGCCGTTGACCAGTCACTATCGTGCCGCTTAGGGTTTAGTTGTGGGGGGATTGGTCATTCTCGTCGCGGAATTCCTCGTTTCCAGGATTTCATCGGCGAGTGGAGTGGAGACTACTGCAGCACGGGCGCGACGTCGAACACCTCGACGTTTGCTCGCGGGATCTGGTGGCAGACTACTGAAACCTGTCGGTTTGGGTTGATACTGCTCGGGCCTTTTTCGAGGTAATATCAAATCGAGTAGCCATCCCCTTACTTCCGGTGTAGTCACCACGGCGCTCCCTAAGCCCTCTGCACAGACTCAGATCCTCATTTCCCAAATGGAGGAACGCGCTCGAATTGATGAAGAACATTGGGATAGTGTGATGGAGAGCCTAGATATTCTATTTGCCAAAGTTGGAGTAGTGGAGGAGCGTCAACAGAAAATGGAATACCAGTTCGACATGTCTACCAAGTTACTGGAACAGATGTTGTTGGATCAACAAACTCTAGCCAAACAAATGGAAACTACAGGCAATGCAGTGGCACAACTCACCATTGACCAAATGCGCCACCGTCAGGACAGACCCCCTAGCCCAGCTTCTAGTGACAGTAACGAGGATGGTGGCTTTCACCATCGTAGGCAGTTTGCTCCTGGTGGCTCTGGTCATGGTCGTACTACTGTTCCACCACACAGAGCAACCAACAGAGAAAGAGCTGGACACACTGAGTACAATAGCTCAAGGACCTACATGCCTAAGATGCAGTTCCCCACTTTTGATGGTTCCAATCCCTGCATTTGGAAGGATAAGTGTGAAGACTATTTCAGGATCTTTGATCTACCAGAAACCATGTGGCCCAGCATTGCTGCTATGAACATGGATGAGAAACCATCCAAGTGGCTGAAGGTGTACAAAATGAAGCATGGACTGGGAGATTGGGCATCTTTCATGGCTGCTGTGGAACAGAAGTTTGGGAACAATGACTATAGAGAAGCCTTGACAGAACTTTTGGAACTGCAACAGGGGTCAACGGTGGATCAATACATTTCACAATTTGAGGACCTTCAATATCAGGTGACAATGCATAATAGTGAATTGGGGGAGCTGTTTTTCACTACTCAATTCTTGAGAGGCCTGAAGCCAGAAATAGGCAATGTGGTGCAAGCTCAAATTCCTGACACATTTAAGAGGGCTATGCTCCTAGCAAAGATTCAGCAACAGGTGGTGGACAAGAGCAGAACAAAAGGGCAGAAAACTAGGTACAGCCACAAACCTCCTGTACCCTCTTCCAAAACAGATGGGAATAACAATGGGTCTACCAGTCCACTATGGAAAGAAAGACATACTAGAGATTATCTGAGGGCTAATGGGCTCTGTTTCTACTACAGAGAACCATTTGATTCTAACCACATCAAGACTTGCACCAAAAGACCCCAGCAACAGTAGAATGCACTAGCAATTAATGGGTTGGATGCAGTGTTAACAAAAGATATCCTTCAACAGTTAGAGCTGGAAGATACTTTAGCATCAGATTTTGGCCAACTCTCTCTCAATGCATTAGCTGGTACTGCTCAAGGAGAGGCATTGGTGGTGAGAGCATTAATTCAGAACAAAGTGATGTTAATCCTGATAGACAGTGGGAGCTCACACAGTTTCATCAGTCAGACATTGGTACATAGGCTGAACATTCCAACAGTGCCCATGCTGCCCCAGAAGGTAAAGCTAGCTAATGGTACCACTTTAGTGACAGACCAGTGGATTCCCAAACTGACTTGGTGGAGTGAGGGGCATACTATCCAAACAGACATGAAGGTCCTGGATATACCAGCATATGATGCTATATTAGGCTATGACTGGTTGCATTCTAATAGTCCCATGAATTGCAATTGGGCTGCGAAAACACTCGAATTCCAGCAGGATGGTAAACTAGTGAAGCTACAGGGCATCCAACCTCAAGTGGCATCCATTTCAGAAATATCAATCACTCAAGTACAAAAATGGGTCCAAGGTAATGATGTCCGGGCAATGGCAGTGGTGGAGCCTGTCACTGAAGACCATCCTCAGCACCATCAGAAAGCTATACACCAACTATTGCACCAATATCAGGATGTGTTTCAAGAACCACAGCAGCTACCCCCCCCCCACAGGTTCTATGATCATCACATCCCCCTTATACCTGGTTCCACTCCTGTTAATTCTAGGCCATATAAATACTCACACCATCACAAAGATGAAATAGAGAAACAAGTTAAACAGTTATTAGCTGATGGTTTGATCACACAAAGTTGTAGCCCTTTTGCTAGTCTAGTTTTGCTAGTACTCAAGAAAGATGGCTCCTGGATGTTTTGTGTTGACTATAGAAAGTTGAATGACATCACTGTTAAAAATAGATTTCCTATGTCACTGATAGAGGAGATTTTGGATGAACTAGCTGGTACAAAATATTTTGCCAAGTTAGATATGAGGTCAGGTTATCACCAAGTGAGAATGAAACCTAAGGATGAGTACAAAACAGCATTCAAAACTCATCAAGGCCATTATCAATTCAAAGTGATGCCATTTGGTTTGACCAATGCACCAGCTACCTTTCAATGCATTATGAATGAGATTTTAGCTCCCTTCTTAAGGCAATTTGTGATGGTGTTCCTAGATGATATCATGATTTATAGCCCTGACTTTGCTACTCACATACATCACCTCACATTGGTTTTGGACAAGTTAAGAGAACACCAGCTATATATGAAGGCTAGCAAGTGCTCTTTTGCTCAAACCAAGCTGGAATACCTAGGCCATATTATTTCTGATAAGGGTGTCTCTACGGATCCTTCTAAGATTGAAGCAATGCTGCAATGGCCAGTGCCCACAACAATTACTGCATTGAGGGGATTTTTTGGATTAACGGGATACTATAGGAAATTTGTGAAGAACTATGGATTGATAACTCATCCTCTTACTCAGCTTTTGAGGAAGAAACAATTCCAGTGGTCAGATGAGGCACAATAGGCATTTGAAACACTCAAGCAAGCTATGTCAAGTACCCCTGTGCTGATCCTACCTAATTTCAAGGAGCCTTTTGTCATAGAAACAGATGCATCTGATGTGGGTATAGGAGCTGTCCTCATGCAAAACAATCAGCCAGTGGCATATATGAGCAAAGCCTTGGCCCAACACCACAAATAGTTATCCATCTATGAAAAGGAGTTCTTGGCACTGATCATGGCAGTGGAGAAGTGGAGGCAGTATTTGCAACATCAAGAATTCCTCATCAGAACTGATCACAAAAGTCTGACCTACCTCGCTGAACAGAACTTGCATTCTGACATGCAACGTAGAGCTATGAACAGATTAATGGGGCTACAGTTCAAAGTGGTATACAGGAAAGGAAAGGAGAATTTGGCAGCTGATGCACCGTCCTGAGTTGGTCATCTATTGGCTATACAGGTTGTGTCTTCTTTACAGCCAATTTGGGTGCAGGAATTGTTGAACTCCTACACTACTGACCCAAGAGCACAACAGCTACTAGCACAGCTAGCTATCAAGAGCCCAGATGAGCATGGCTACAGTCTGGACAAAGGGGTGATAAAGTTCCAGAATAAGTTATGGGTGGCCCAGAATTCAGCCTTGCAGACTAAGATCATCACTGCATTCCATGCTAGTGCACTTGGAGGTCATTCAGGGGTACAAGCTACCTATCACAGAATTCACAGATTGTTTCATTGGAAGGGGCTTAAACTAGCAGTGGAGGACTTTGTAAAACAATGTCAGGTTTGCCAACAGGCCAAACACATGAATACTCACCTTGCAGGGTTGTTGCAACCTCTACCAATACCTGAAGGGGCATGGCAAGACATATCCATGGATTTCATAGAAGGACTTCCTAAGTCTAAAGGCTATGATGTTATTTTGGTGATAGTGGATAGATTTACCAAATGTGCTCACTTCATATCTATCAGACACCCTTTTACAGCTCCTACTGTAGCCAGAGCAGTGTTTGATAATGTGATCAAGCTTCATGGAATGCCCAAGACTATTGTGTCAGATAGGGATAAGATTTTCACCAGCACAGTTTGGACGGAGCTTTTTCGTTTGCTGGGCACTCGTCTGTTGTTCAGTTCGGCATATCACCCCCAAACAGATGGTCAAACCGAGAGAGTGAATCAATGCTTGGAAATGTACTTGCGCTGTGTGGTATATGATACACCAAAGAAGTGGAAGTCAATGCTGTCCCAAGCGGAATTCTGGTATAATTCATCTTTTCATTCCTCTCTGGGTTGCTCCCCTTTTCATGCATTGTATGGGTATGACCCAGACTTTGGAGCTGGTCCCATGAGTCAAGGATCTTCTACCACAGTGAATGAGATGGTTCAGGAGATCAAGACTCAGAACACATGGCTGAAAGAACATTTGGCTCGAGCTCAAAACAAGATGAAACAAAGCAGCAGACAGATCCAGAAAGGATCAGGTGTTCCAGGTGGGAGAGCAAGTGCTACTAAAACTCCAACCATATGCTCAGTCGTCTTTGGTGAATAGACCATGTCCCAAGTTGGCCTTCAAACATTTCGGGCGATTCCAGGTGGAAGCTAGAATTGGGCGGGCAGCCTATCGTTTGGATCTTCCAAAGCACAGCCAACTTCACCCAGTGTTCCATGTGTCTCAGTTGAAACCATTTTTGCCTAACTATACACCTGTGTTTTCTGAGTTACCTAAAGTTGCAGAGCTCGACGCAAGCAATTTGCTGCCTGAAGAGGTGCTGGAACGTCGGCTGGTGAAGAAGGGCGGGAAGGCGATCCCTCAAGCTTTGGTCAAGTGGAGCACACTGCCTACAAGCATGACCACCTGGGAGGACTGGTACGTGCTGCAGCGCCGGTTCCCAGATCAACTTGCTGGAGGACCAGCAAGTTCTGAAGGAGGGGGAGGTGTCATGACCGGGGTGTCAAGCCAAGAGGAAAGCGTCAAGTAGACATTACGTGTTACATTATAATTGTTATCTCGCTTACCGGTAGGGTCCAGCCGTCAGTAATGCTGTAATCCCCACGGGGCGTTATGTATCGGGATCTCGCGTGGAGACGGATCATTCCAAAAATCTAATAATAGAAACCTCCATTGTTGGGTGCCAGGGTTCATCGCCCTCCCCAGATCTAACCCGAATCGTGTGCTCTTGTTGATCTTCTCACGCTGCCGATCGATCGGTAGCCACGGGTGTCACACGCCACCGCCTCCGCCCCTAGCGCTCGAGCTCCTTGTCCTCCGCGAGCTCGCGCTGCATCGCCGCCATGAAGGTACGCTGCTCCTCTCCGTACCCGCGCTGATGCGCAACTCTGGGTGTTCTTCTTAGATGGGGTTTGTGACTAAGTGTCTGATTTGCTTGCCTTTTGTGGTTGCAGTGCAACATCGCCAACCCGAGCACCGGGTGCCAGAAGAAGCTTGAGATAGATGATGACCAGAAGCTGTGAGTATTTCGTGCCCTAGACGTGTTTGCCGTTTATGTTCCTTTTAGATCCATGTGAGTGATGTATTGCTTTAACTAAACACTGTTCAGCTTCTCATCCTAGTTTTCTCTAGGGATCGTGCATCTCCTTCATTAGTTTGACTGCTTAGCTTCATGTAGAGGTGTGTTGGGCATCACGAGGGCAGTGGTAATTCTTCAGGATATACTGCTTTTAAATTTTGCGGCATAGCGTTTTAAAATCTAGTTGAAATGCAAGAATAGTTGTGTTGTGGGCAAGCTATGTTTTGCTTGCGGTTTTTTTCTGATTTGCTGTGAGATGTTTGTTGCATGTGGAAATTTAGTGTTTGTTTCTTATGGAATTTCTGTCAAATATCGTCAACTCTTTGTTGTTGAATGGCCCACGTTGGTGCTGTCAAGCCGTTGGTGAGTCTGTAAAAATGTTTTGGTGATATTTAAAACCTACTGTTCTCTGTTCACTGGGTGGGATTTGTCAGGATTTTCTGAAGGCAACTAATTATGACTTGTGCAACATGAATATTTCCCAAAAATTGAAATCCAATTTGAAAAGTCAAAACGATAGCATATAGTAAGTTATTTAATTATTTGTTGAAGTGCCACTGCTTGCTTCTCTGCCTTGTGCATTTATTATAGCTTATATGATGTTTCTATAGGCTATAGCTAAGTCCTTGCTGCTCTGCTTTATTTGTTTGGTTCCTATAGCTAACACCTTTGTATCAACTACAGGCGCCTCTTTTTTGACAAAAGGATCTCCCAGGAGGTCAATGGTGATGCTCTGGGCGAGGTAATCTTTGGATAACTTATTTATCCTTAATCCATTGTCTTCCACGCTTAAATACAACAACAACATAGCCTTTTTGTCATGAGTTCTGTATAATTTTTTTTTGTTTTGCAGGAGTTCAAGGGTTACGTTTTCAAGATCATGGGGGGTTGTGACAAGCAAGGCTTTCCCATGAAGCAAGGAGTGCTAACTTCTGGCCGTGTTCGCCTTCTGCTACACAGGGGTTAGTGGCTGCGGTCTTGTTTCCACAGTACCCTTATCGATCAGCTTATATCTTCCCTCCTTCCTAGATATTCTTTGCTGAACATTTGTTATGAGTTTTGTAGGCACTCCATGCTTCCGTGGTTATGGTAGGCGTGATGGTGAGCGCAGGCGG
The DNA here is from genome assembly GCF_016808335.1 of Panicum virgatum. Taxonomy (NCBI): domain Eukaryota; kingdom Viridiplantae; phylum Streptophyta; class Magnoliopsida; order Poales; family Poaceae; genus Panicum; species Panicum virgatum. The sequence continues at coordinate 4,052,604 of NC_053153.1, forward strand.
AAGTCTGTCCGTGGTTGCATTGTCAGCCAAGACCTCTCTGTTATCAACTTGGTGATTGTCAAGAAGGGTGAGAATGATCTGCCTGGTCTGACCGACACTGAGAAACCCAGGATGAGGGGACCCAAGAGGGCCTCCAAGATCAGGATGTCGGCCCAAAAATCAGGAGAGTCGGCCCAACCGGGCACACACCCGGAGGAAGTCTTGCTACACCCCAAAAGCTAGCCCAAGAGGTGAGAGACTCCCCCAACTTTTATGTTGGTTCAACTCTCCCCCCACAACCAATATGGGACTAATCACTAATCCCAACAATCTCCCCCGTCACACATTGGTGCCCCTTAGTACTGACTGGGTCCACACCACAGTCCACCAGTGACCGGCTCCACACACGAGCACATATGGGCCTCGCACCCGCGGTCCACCACTGACCGGCTCGACACACGAGCACACACGGGCCTCACACCCACGGTTCACTGGGCTTCGGGCCTACACCACCCAAGTGTGCACGGGCACAGGAGATTGCGGACCCAGCTCTGATACCAATTGTCGGCCCAAAACTAGGAGAGTCGGCCCAACCGGGCACACACCCGGGAGGAAATCCTGCTACACCCCAAAAGCTAGCCCAAGAGGTGAGAGACTCCCCCCACTTTTATGTTGGTTCAACTCTCCCCCACAACCAATGTGGGACTAATTCCAACAATCTCCCCCGTCACACATTGGTGCCCCTTAGCATGACCGGGCCCACACCACCACAGTCCACCAGAGACCGGCTCCACACACGAGCACATATGAGCCTCACACCCGCGGTCCACCACTGACCGGCTCGACACACGAGCACACACGGGCCTCACACCCACGGGTCCACTGGGCTTCGGGCCTACACCACCCGAGTGTGCACTGGCACAGGAGATTGCGGACCCAGCTCTGATACCAATTGTCGGCCCAAAAATCAGGAGAGTCGGCCCAACCGGGCACACACCCGGAGGAAGTCTTGCTACACCCCAAAAGCTAGCCCAAGAGGTGAGAGACTCCCCCAACTTTTATGTTGGTTCAACTCTCCCCCCACAACCAATATGGGACTAATCACTAATCCCAACAATCTCCCCCGTCACACATTGGTGCCCCTTAGCACTGACTGGGCCCACACCACAGTCCACCAGTGACCGGCTCCACACACGAGCACATATGGGCCTCGCACCCGCGGTCCACCACTGACCGGCTCGACACACGAGCACACACGGGCCTCACACCCACGGGTCCACTGGGCTTCGGGCCTACACCACCCGAGTGTGCACGGGCACAGGAGATTGCGGACCCAGCTCTGATACCAATTGTCGGCCCAAAACTAGGAGAGTCGGCCCAACCGGGCATACACCCGGGAGGAAATCCTGCTACACCCCAAAAGCTAGCCCAAGAGGTGAGAGACTCCCCCCACTTTTATGTTGGTTCAACTCTCCCCCACAACCAATGTGGGACTAATTCCAACACAGGAAGCTGTTCAACCTGGCGAAGGATGATGATGTCCGCAAGTATGTAAACACATACGACAGGACATTCACTACCAAGAATGGTGAGCTTTCTTCTGTCAAGCTGCAGAGATACCTTGATTATTTTCTTGGTTCAAGTCCACACCTAGCTATTCTGTCACTTCTGCTTTGAATTTCCTCGTGTCTTGAAAATAAAGGTAAGGTGCTAGTTATTTTAGTGTTGTTGTGCAGTGATGTGGTTAATACTTTTGTTTTTGACAAAACGCTTGAGGATGAGTTGAAATGAGTCTTGCGTAATCGTTGTTTTCTAAAGTTGTGCAACTAACCTGTTAACCTGAAAAATTCTGTTGCAGGCAAGAAGGTGAGCAAGGCTCCTAAGATCCAGCGTCTGGTGACCCCCTTGACCCTCCAGAGGAAGCGAGCTAGAATCACTGACAAGAAGAAGAGGATTGCCAAGAAGAAGTCTGAGGCTGCTGAGTACCAGAAGCTTCTTGCCCAGAGGCTCAAGGAGCAGAGGGAGCGCCGAAGCGAGAGCTTGGCGAAGAGGAGGTCTAAGCTTTCTGCGGCCGCCAAGGCTTCGGCTGCCACCTCTGCTTAAGATTGTTCAGAGCATGAGAGATGTCTAAATACCTACCTAAGCAGCTAAGCTATAGTTGGAGAATCCTCATGTTCTGTATTTGGATCTGTCGACCCCTATAGCTTTCTCGAGTGCAATTTTGCATGAACATGCTTCTGGCTTGTCGGAAATTTTCGAGCACGGGAGATTTACCATGTTGGTTTCTATTGTGAAAGTTGGACCCATCAGGTAGCTTTATAACTTTGCTCTCTGCCAATATGTTAAACTTATCTGATCTTGCAATTTTGATTGTAGTCTCCAGTTTTTTGCTAGCATCTATGATTGTTCTGCCCAGAGTGTTTGCTATACTGGAGAAATAGCACGAAATCAATCAATGCTCCTCATGGCACGTTTTTCTTCGAAAAGGAACCTCAATTTTATAGAACCAACCCCCAACAATATGAGACTATTTCATTCTTGAATTTGTAAGAAATCATTAGAAGATATGACGGCACTAAAATTCAATTCAAAAAATAATTTTACGTTACAAGAGTTGGTAAATCAAAATGTTTAAATTCTATTACATTGTAGAACATGAATAAGTGAGTAAAGCTATGTGTGCTTCAGAAAAATATTGCGTGCACCCAGCATTCCAACTAAAAGTCATTTCCCAAAATATTGATTTTGCTATGTGCTCATCCAAAACAAAGGTACCTTCTTCCAAGGATCAAAAGTTTATAAACAACCTACAAAGAGTTCCCATCGACTTCTTCAGTGTATGGTTCATCATTTCATCATTTTTTATAAATAAATCCATGTAAGCATCAATAAATCTAAGCGGTTAACAACTGCAAGCATGGGTATATAAAAAAATATAATTTGTGTTACTACAAAGAAATTTAACTTCTCAACTGAAACAAACTCCTATTGTTATCATTTTATTTCACTTGTCCTGCTCGTGCGCTAAAGGCGCGCCTACTTTATAGTATTCTATTATACTCTGTCAACCTTTTTCTTTCATAAATTTCATTTTCTGGCTCTGGGTCCCAAGTTTTAAAGCCGGTAGCAAATAAATACCTTGCGTTGATAATTAACCATGAGAAAATTCCTTCTGCAGCCCTAGAAAAAACAGAGCTCCCCTCCATGGCCCTGTAAAAATGAAACTTCCTTATTTGACACCAATTTTATTTTCTATCCCCTCTATAGTCTTACCGTTACCTCCGTGAGCAAATTCTGTTAGTTTCCTTTAGCGTCGTTCCCTGCCGCCTGTGGTTCCAACCTTGCCGTAGGCCGTAGGCACGCCGCACGTCTTGCCCCGCTGTCCTGGCATCCTCAGACAGCCGCCATGCTAGCCCCGCCAACCCCGCTGCCCCGCCGGCTGTCTGCACCACCGACCGCTCACCCTGCCGGCCTTCCGCGGCCGCCCGCACCGCACCGTCGGCCAGGGTGGCACGTCGCCGCGCCACCACACTGGGACGGGGCCGTGTGCTCGCGCCGCCACCGCTGCACTAGGCTGGTTGCGACCAAGCCCCGGGGAAGTCTGCTCATGTCCCTCAACTGTCCGCGCCCACTGCCCTCGCCGCCACCTTCGACCGCTCCCTCCGCTCCTGCCGCCGCCGCCGCCTGCTCAAGCTCTTCGCCCGGCTCGCCGTGCCCTCGGCTCCCCGCGCAAGCGCTGCGCCGTGGCGGCCGGGTTCCAGCTGCTCCGGCAGTCACCAGTGGCCCCAAGGACCCCCGCGGACTTGCCCACCACGCTAGAGCAGCTCCTGAGGCCGCCGCCATGCGTCAAGGGCAAGCCGAGGAGGCGCAGTCCTGCCTGCTGCTCTTGCGTGCAGGGCCGTGGCCGCGTACAGGTCGTGTCGTGCGGCACGGTGGAGCGTGCGTGTTGCTGCCGTGACCGGCACATGTGGCTGCTCTGCTCCACGTCCAGGAAACGCCGACGCCATCCAAAACTCTCACGGCAACTGAGGAAACGAACGGAAGTTGCTCACGGAGGTAATGGTAGGGCTATAGAGAGGATAGAAAATAAAATTGGTGTAAAATAAGGAAGTTTCGTTTTGCGAGGGCCACAGAGGGGAGCTCTAATTTTTCCAGGGCCTTAGAAAGAATTTTCTCATTATCCATTCGATTCCTATATCAACCTTGACTCTGACGCTGAAACGTGGGCCTATGTCATTACACACTACACCTTTGATAATATCTGCCAAAATTACTCATATTAATTGGCCTCGAAATGAGGCGTTAGTAACAGGCACCATCTACCATCCAGCCTGAATTCCAGTCTGAAAATTCACTGTCCTCTCCCTGAATTCAAAGTGAAATCGGCCATCACTTGATGCCAGGAACCACCAGGAATATTGGGCAACTGTCGGGCCAAACTGCATTTCAGCTGAAGGCATGGAACTTCAGGATATGCAGGCATACATCAAGGAGAACAATGCCACTCCAACCAGCTTTTCAGCCCACAGATTAGTTCAAGGGCTTCGAAGGACCAAGATATCGTGAGACTCCTTACAAAGAGCCTCAAGTAATTTACATGGAACATCACATGGTCCCAGCAACAGAGTTCTTAGTTTCTTACAAGTACTAGGGGAATGAAAGAGAATGGATAAGGTCCAGCAGCACATGCACTTGGCCATACAGCCTTCTTTTGGTGGGGATTTCAGGTGTAAAATAAGAGCAAAATGTCATGGAAACTGGAAATGGCTACGAGTTAGGTAATTAGGTTTCTACAGAGACAATCACAGCGCTTGGCTGCTCCATGTTCTTCAAAGGGCCTTCAGCTCAGGTTTGACAGCTCTGGTTTTAGTTGCCACACCATTCTTTGGTGAGCATTGTACTCTATTAGCATCTTTAGAACTTTCGATACTGTGACGATGTGACCGCGCAGATGATGCACTAGTGTTTTTCCCCTCTGGTGACTGTGCTGTATCACTGCAACTCTTTCTTCTTGAACTTGTAAACTTTGGCGATTTGGCACGAGTAGGAGGCACCTGGACAAGAGCAGAAGGCAAAACTCAAATTCACAGCTAGAACTATTAAATAATGGGAAAAAGTAGCTATGTATACTAACAGTTAATGCTACAAGCAATAATCATGCAATTCAATTTTTCGCACAAAAATAGTTCTGAAATACTACTTGCTCAATTATACCCATGTTATTATTGGATGATTAGCTTGGTGTTAGGAGCAATAAAAATAAGGGAACGAAGTATGCCTCATTTATCAGTATATGCACATTTCCCTCTTGCAATGTTAGTATGTTACTATACCCTAAACAATATGTGGCATACAACAAATAGGATAACAATCACAGACTCAGAGCTAAAATGTTTTAATTGAAATACAACATTGAAATTACCTTCTTAAGTTCAGCCTTTGGCGGGGGCCCTTCTTGATAGAAGCTTGGCATGGGTTTTGCTCTAATGACCAATGACTTCCTTAGTTGCTTTAAAGCAGCTTCTTGCTCTTCCTACCAAAAAAAAAAAGATTAGTTAAGGATAGATAAAAGACAATGATAGTACTTTCCACAAGACTAGACAATATTAAAAAAACTAGCACATGCACTTACTAAAGGAAAAGCACAGATGCATACAGTCAATATAACTCATGTCAATTAGACGATTAGTTGAATGAAACAGTATATGATGGTCAATGCCATCGAACAGCAATATCTAACTTAGCAAAAACATTGACTAGATGCCTATGATAGCCCTAAGATAGTAGATGGCATTCAACCAACCATAATTAAATGACCCATCATTGATTAGATGACCACAACAATATTTTTTAAAAAAAAATTGAGATGTCAGATTGAAAGTACGTACAGTGTTTACAACAGTAAACAGGAGACTATAACTGTTTATATGTCATGAAACTATTAATTATATATGTGAAATACAATATATCCAATGTTCCCATTTCTTGTATGTGCAAAAGGCTTCGACATCTCAAACCTCAGTTGAATACAGAGGGAAACTGAAAAAGAACAAAGGGAAGGAAGAAATAAGACTAGCCTGTAACTAGAACAGAAGGCAGGACTATGTGTGGTCAGTGAGAATCTTCCATAAATTTTGTAAATTTGTTATAAAGAAAACGTAAAATAAAGCTCCTTTTCAGTGTACTCAGAAATAACCCTATTTGAATAGGGCCCATTCCATTATAGCTTTTTCCAAACAGCATTACCATATAGATCATAAGAACAATCATTACAAAACTCAAGTCACCTGACCTACGATTGGTTGCTTCCAACTCCCAAGAGAAAGATCAGATTTAAGAAGTTCTTACCTTTTTCCTGGCCTCAGCTTCATCCTTCTCTGCTTCCAAAGCCTTGTGTTTCTCTTCTAATTTTGTGTAGAACTGGATAATTAACAGCATCATAACTATCAATAATTCATAAAAAACAACCAATCTGGAAATAATGCGAGCAATTATATACACACCTCCCTCCTCTTGTCAGCTCGGTTAGCACACACAAATGAAGGGGCAACGGGGACAGTTGTCTTAGTTCTACCAGCTCTTGTTGACGTTGTAGTTCTTTATGCAGCTCAGGAAAGGGGGTCACATGCAGTTCCAGAATGCAGAATGCTTGTAAATTCATTTGTTTACAAGTTCAAACAATTAACTGAGAACGAATGCATCATCTTGACAATACTTGCCGTGTGCATAACAAAATGTTTTCAATTTAGAAGACATGGAAAACAACCATGAGGACCATGCTTTCAAGTTCACAGAAGATTCAGTGTTCATCATTACATTATTCAATGGGAAACATCAGATAATTCAGTGCTCATTTAAGAAAATCCAGTATGTAATTTTCTGATTGTCTTTGAAGAGTCAAATGTATTATTAGTCCATCCATATGTAACTAGGTGTGAAAAGTTAGGTCATTTTCATAAACTGTGCATAGCTATGGAACATCACAAGAAAAAGAAGCTCAACACATCTAAGTAAATAGAAAAATGATACGAAGAAGTCACGGAACACGAGTCTTCTTCCTGAGGGTGAAATGTCTGCTCAGGCTGCAAAATCTTCCTAGGTGCCATTGGCGTACTCTGAAATAAATAGCCAGAGTAAATCTGTTAGTATAGCCTCCTTTTCTAAAAGTTTTGAAGAATATTATCGGATTAAGTGAAGAAATGAGATATGTTCACAATTAATTTAGAGATGATATGTATGGATTCAGTTATGCACAACAAATTTAAGATACTCTCATGTGGTCAAATGACCCATATCTGATCAGATAGCTTCAAATTTCAATGCATAAGATAGAATGCATATGATATTAGCCAGTAAGAAATAGCAGTGTCCAATAATTGTGCAACAGGTAATAGGGCCAAAACAAAAACTTGCTAGGTAATAACAGCCTCAAAGCAAGAGGTAAATAATGTAGCGGTGTCAACATTTAATGAGAAAGATGCAAATGACCAGGACCATACCTTCTTTGTCATGCTTGCTGGAGAGATGCTATTTTTGTCACTGGATTTTCCCTTATTGATGGGTGGACTGGTCACACCACCATTTCCTCCAGAAGACCTTCTTTGAGAAGAAAGGGAGAATGGTTGGGGAACAACACGTTTAGGCCTCTCCGATCCAGAACTTGCAGACTTTGCCGGGGACTTGGGGGGAGCAGACTTCTCTTGATCAATCAACTTCAGAGAATCTTGATTTACACACTTGTCTTCCTGTGTGTCACCTTCCATGTCCGGGTCCTTAACAGAACTAGTTACTTGGCCTTCCGGGCTATCATCATCGAGATTGCCACTAGTGGCTTCGTCACATCCATCAGTATTACTGTTACCATTTGGATGGCATATAACAGCACCATCTGATTCTTCGTCTGTAGAAATTTCCACAGTCTCTTTCACAATTGGGCTGCAGAAAAAGAAATTAATATAGAATAAATAGACATATAAGTCGACAGCTGGAGTCGAATGTGAATTCAAATAAAAGAGAAGAATAATTATACGGTACATAGTACAATTGATGTCGGTGGCTCACACCACCATCATGGACAAAATGAACGTATTATGAACTATTCACAACAAATAACATGTCACCTACATCAGAAATACTGCAATCATGGTATCAGGTAACTGAAGGACCTCAATCTTTTAGAGTATTCTGGCAGAATATTACCTACAAACCTATACTCAGCTATAAACACGATGGCAGATCTGCAGTTGCAATATTTGGCGGTCATTGATTTATGTGACTACAGACTCGTATCCAAACTGAACACATTTAAAATGCATTGTCCCAGGACAAGCAAACATTGATTTTGCTTTATACTTTTTTAGTGAAATTCACTACACACTTATTTACTTATGCGCCTAATGCAGGTAATAACAACCATGTGCTGCATCCAAATAGTCCACGAAATTCCTAATGGGTGTACAAGAATTGGCCGCAAATATCAGAAGATGTCAACTCTGTGTGAACATTCAGAAATCATAGGATATGTAATAAGGGAAACAAATCAACCAACTCAGAAAATTCTAGCAGGAAGCCACAGATTGCCTGGGACCTTAGAACCTCAAATCAGATGTCTAAGAAATGCGACATGAAATATTCAATGTTGTTTAGAAACACGTCCATAAGAAATTTCAAAGCACCATAGAATGCTTCAGCATGTTCAACAAGATTTGCCCTTGGAACACGAAAGGTTGAAATTTGCCTCTTCAAAAAGAAGCTCGCATCAATAATTCCCTACTTGTAATCCCTCAGCAGTTGCCCACATTGACACAAATTGTTGACGAAGCACCCTTTGGGCCTCTTGAAGAGCGCATTGCTTGGGAGAAACTACTGTCCGTAATAATAATAATAATAATAATAATAATAATAATAATAATTTTGTACGAAACTTTTGCACAAACAACAAGAATGAGCGATGCAATGCGATAAGGACTACAAAACTGGCGATTTTATAGCGACTCTTCCAGAAACATGCCAAACACTTGCCTTCTCTTTCCCCTCAAGCTACACATCTGCAAGGTCAAGCTATCTCTACAACAACCAAACCCTAACTCGCCAGCCTAGACTAAGTAAAAAAATCCCCCAAAATCACTAAAAACCTCGTAAATCAAGGATACCTCAACCAGATCTACCAATCAGCTAAAGGATGAGCTCCAGCGCCAGCATTGCTGGCAAGAGGACACAGCCACCCACCCCAAATCCTCGGAAACAAAGGGAAACGACCAGAATGCAGCTAAAGGCAGTGGCATTACGTGCTGTCGGGCCCCTTATTGGTGAGATCCCACCGCCGGCGCGCCGCCGCCGGATCCCCGCCGCTCTCGCCGCTGGCCGCCATCGAGGGACAGAACAGCGCGAGCCCGCCGCTCCTCTATTAGCACCGTAGCTCTAGCTTTCCCCTCCGGACCTCGAGACCCTCCGTAGCCGCCGCCTCCTCGCCGGGTCCCCTCTAGTCACGGGCTCACGGCGGCTGGCGGCGCCTCCACCTCCCCGCCCCGCAGCCGCTTGGGTGGAAGTGGAATGCGTTTTTTTTTTTGGGAGGCTCGCAGTGTGTTTCCAGTTTCCTTCACTAGTTCCCACGTGTAAGTGACCGAGGAGTGAGCCGTGATGGCCGCTTGGGCCCACGTGTAAGTGATGGTACTCCTACAGGCGACAGTCCTGAAAACGTCGACGCTCCAAAATCAAACGGCATTTAGTTCCAAAAATTTTCGCTCGAAATTTGTGCCTTTCTCTTTGAATATATATGTATGAAGCACTAAATGTAGTTAAACAACAAAATTAATTACACAGTTTGGATGTATACGACGAGACGAATCTTTTGAGCCTAATTAGTGAATGATTAGTCATAAGTGCTACAGTACCCACATTTGCTAATGATGCGGTCAAAGTCCTCAAAAGATTCGTCTCGCGGTTTCCAGATGAGTTCTAAAATTAATTTTTTAATTAGTGTTCGAAAAACCCTCCCGATATCTGGTCAAACTGTTGATGTGACACCCAAAAATTTTTGGTTTGGGAACTAATCGGCCCCATAGCATAAACTATCTGTTTTCACTGTGTAGGCTGGTGATTAGGTCTTGTTAAGGCTCTGTTTAGATCTTTACATGTAAACACAAAAAAGTCGTAAACGCATTAAAGTGAAACGAAATCTTCCTAATTTGAAGCACTAAATGAAGTCTATTTATAAAACTTTTTGCATGGATGGACTGTAAATCTCGAGACGAATCTAATGAGCCTACTTAATCCATAATTTGCAATAGTGATGCTACAGTAACCATCCGCTAATTATTGATTAAATATGGATTAATTAGCATCATTAGATTCGTCTCGCGATTTACAACTCATCTATGCAAAAATATTTGCAAATAGACTTCATTTAATACTTCAAATGCCTTGTTTACATCTTTACAAGTTTTTGCAAAATGAACTAAACACACCCTGAACTTAGCTGGTAAGTGGTAAATCACTCCCAGCCATGGCAGCCATCCAGTCACTGCGAGCCCTGAGCAATTTCTGACCACTGCCTCAGAAGATCCGAGCCCGGCGAGGACGGCGACCGGGCCGGTCGGTGACACGGAGGTTCCGGTCCCCGTTCGCTACTGCCTCTAACATCGGATGCTTGTACCTGACAGTTAAGCCGGTCAACCGTAAGCCTCACCGCACAGCGCCCCCCATCAATCGGCTCCGGACGTGCTCCGAGTATTTAATAACTAGTACTATAATTTGGACCACAACGTGTTTGGTAGACGCTCTACATGTGTACTGTTATTCTGATGACGAGAAAACACTCCCAATATTTGAATGGAGTCCCTCCTGAGGATTCGAGATGTTTCCATGGATTTTGTGTGAGGTTATCCCCTGTTTTGAAAGGATTCATTCAGAAACAGTAAATGCAGGATGTGGTTAAGATTTTGATTTTTTGTGCCTCACCATTGCTATATGTCATGTAGTGGAGATGACAGTGTACCGTAAAGACGCTGTCTGCGCGTCTTTTTCAGGCGTTATTTTCCTCTACGGGTCGAGTCAGCCGCAAGGGAACCCGTCGTGCTTTATCAAAGACCAGTAGTCCCTGCTCAAAAAAAAAAGACCAGTAGTCCAGTACAGGTGAGCAGTGGCGATTAACCTTTGATGACGGCTTATCTACTGGGATTATTACAAAAAGGTGATTCTTTACACTAAAGCAAAGCTTAAACTTCCACGCTGGTGCTGTCTTATGGTACACTCTAATGCTAACTTTAGCTTCTCTAAAGCAAACGGTTTGTGGCAGGCAAAAAAATCGCCGAAAGGAGCTTGATGCTGAAGCTTAAGCTAATACCATGAGAAGTTAAATCTTTCAACGTGGCATTTTCTTGGAACTCGTTCATGTGGGAGCTGAGCTTACCAGCCAGAGGGTTGCAGGACAACTAGCGCGCGAGTGTACACTTTTATCAACTGAAAATTGACTTTTAGATCACTAATACAAAAAAGGAAATTAAAATTCCTAGTGCAAAAAAATGCAAACTCGTAACTAAATCACTGCTAATAATGTATTCTTCTGCCAGGTTTTGTCGGTCGCTCATCTCAGGCTCTCTGCAACCGCCGAATTAGCCGCTAGTATAGCCTGCAACTCTCCCAGAATGGGCTATAGCTCCCACGTTGGGCGGCCGCCCGGGACGACAAGCGAGCTACTCGCTCGTCCCGGGCTCATGTTCCGGCCGGGCTAGGTGCACCGAGCCCGAGTCGTCCAGTCCTACACTCATATTGGCCGGCCGCGGCGAACAGTGGCACGGCAGCCAGTGCCCAGTAGTCACGCCGCGGTCACCTCGCCAGGTGCTACCGGTTCGCGACCTGCGCCGACCGCCCTCACGAGTCTGCCAAGGCCCAAGGGCCAATGCCGGCTGCGGCACAAGCTCGTCAACACGTCGTGGGTCCGATCATGAGGACTCGTCTTACTTTACCACGCAGGCCACGCGTTTACGAGTTCCATTCCAGTACCACGCTACAGTGGAAGTGATCCACCTCGACGTGCTCGGCAGCAGCTCTGTGTTGAAGCGCTGAAACGGAAAAGTTTCAGGAGAGCGCTGAGAACAATGCGCTGCACGGAACGGTGAGAACAGAGAGAACAGAGGCGCCCAGTGGAGGGGTCAAAAGATGAAAGTTCCACAGTAAAAGAGGCGCCCGCCCTGCCCCCAACCTGTGCTTCTGCAGTTGTCTGTCAGCTTGGCTGGGGCAGGGCGCTCGGCGGTTACTCGCGGCGAATCTTCATCCACCCTGCCTGGCCTGCGTTTCTGATCCAATTCAAGCCGGAGTCGGGTACGTGACGGACGCCATGGCCACGACGACCGTTGGATGGGGTTGGCCCTCTCACGAGAAGAGCACGAGGGCCCGCGACGATTTCAAATAGTTTCAGCCCAACGCCGAGTGTTGTGCTAATCTTAGCAGGCTACAATAAAGCCCACCGAGACCAATCTCATTCGGAACAGTTACAGAAAACGGCCACCATAATTGAAGACCATCTCCAGGTCATAAATCCACGTAGGTACAACGAGACGTAGGGCGAAAGCAACATGCAAAACCGGAGGCCAAAGGATGCTGTACAAAGTCGGGTTGGGTGGGTCACGAAATCCACACCAAATCATTCTATTTCAGATCTGGAATTCAGAAGAGATCACAGCAAAACTTATAGTAATTCTCGACAAAATACTATAGCCTCATAATAAACTTTAACAACAAACACAATGCGGACCTTAAACACCCATATCAGCAACAGAAAATACAGCCCCTAACAAACTCGTCGTCATCGTCGTCTTTTCCCCACGGGTGCGGAATGGCCACTGTACCCCCCGCCTCCACATCGAATTTACAAGCTAGCACCCCTGACATCCCCTCGACAAGAAAAAAGAGAAACAGCTACAGGAACCAAACGAGAACGAAAGCCTAGATTCCTCTGACGCCGAACGCTCTATTTCTTCGCCTTCCGAGCCGGCACCTTCCTCGCCGGGGCCGCAGCCTTCTTCGCCGGAGCGGGCTTCTTGGCAGGGGACTTCTTCGCTGCCGCCGCGGGCTTCTTGGCCGCCGGAGCCGCCTTCTTCCCCGGAGTGTCCTTGGCCGACGTCTTCGCGGCCTTGGCGGGGCGGGTCGTCCGGGAAGGGGTGGCTGGGGCCTTCGTCTTCGCAGCGGGCTTTGGCTTGGCAGTAGCAGCCTTCGCCTTCGGCTTGGCGGCCGCCGGCTTGGCCTTAGGCTTGGCGGCCGGCTTGGGCTTGGCAGCCGGCTTGGCGGCTGGCTTGGGCTTGGCAGCCGGCTTGGCGGCTGGCTTGGGCTTCGCAGCGACAGCCTTCGGCTTGGCCGCGGGCTTGGCGGCGGCCTTCGGCTTCGCAGCGGGCTTGGTCTTGGCGGGCGCCTTGGCCTTGGGCTTGGCGGCGGCCTTGGGCTTCTTCGCAGCGGGCTTCGGCTTCGGCTTGGCGGCAGCAGGCTTCTTGGCCTTGGCCTTGGCCTTGGGCTTGGGCTTGTCGGCGGCCGGGGCGCGCCCCGACGGCACCTTGTAGGAGTTCTTGACCTTGGTGAGCTTGCCGGCGGCGGCGAGCTTCTTCAGCTGCACGAGCAGCATCTTGCGGAAGTTGGGCGGCAGCTTGTCCTTGTGCTTGTCCTCCAGGAACTTGGCGATCGCGTACTGGCTCGACCCCGTCCTCTCCTTGAGCGACGTGATCGCCTCCGAGATCATCTGCGCACCAACCACCGTACGGAACCCGTCAGATCCAGGCGCGACGCGAGGCAACGGCGGCACGAAAAGCAGCAGAACAAGGGCGGGGAAGGATCAAGGCAAGGGCTCGGAGGTGCGCAATTACCTCGGCGTACGGCGGGTGGGTCGGGTTCGCGCGCTTCCGCGGCGCTGCGGCCTTCTTGGCCTTGGCCGGCTTCGCGTCGCCGGCGGCCGCGGCGGCGTCCGCGGCAGGGGCCTCCGCGGCGGTGTCGGGGCCCGCCTCCGGCAGCGGCACCGGAGCGTCAGCCACTTCGGTCGCCATCAAGGCACCTCGACGAGTAAGGAGAGCTCGCGCGCGTGCCGAGAGAGATGCAGAGCTCGGTGATGCGTGATGGTGGGTGAGGAGGTCGGGGCGGAGGAAGCGGTGCTTATATAGTGGAGACGACGAGAAGACGAGGAGAGCCCAACGCCGCGCGCTGATTGGTCGAGAGGGCCTCGCCTCGGATTGCCCCCCTCAGCGCCCCACATTGAACCTGGACTGTCCGATCCTGTCTCATCCAACGGTCGCCAACGCGCCTCCCGCGGTGCCGCGGATTGCTGCCCCGCAGCCGGCCGCCGGGCTCGAGAACTGACCGCAGAGTGTGCTTCTCCTCCCGATTTGCGTCCGAATATCTCTTCGCCTGATGAACGAATTCACATGAAATTTTGAAGTGTCGCAGGTGTGGAGCATAGATTTCAAACGAGTATAAACTTGCTGGATTTGGTTGGGAATTCACGGAGATTTTAGCTCGGGAATCCCAACTGGTCCGGGCGGCGCCTTTGTGTGAGTTTGGACGGGATTTCCGGCCGGCGACACGGGACGCGCCGGCGAACAATCCGGTCTGGCGGCACGGGCGCGTAGCAGGCTAGCAGAGGAAGCCGGCGAGCTTCGAACCTCGTCGAACCGACGTCGTTTCGACGGTCTACGGCCGGGCGGAACGCGACGCAACTGACACACCTCGGAGCACCCTCGCTGGGCCGTGTGCGAGTTCCGGCCACTTCTGCGCCTCCCACCGGCGCCGGCGCCGGCCGGCTCGCCGGAGCACCGCTGCCCTCCGGCGCGCCGGTCCGTGGGCAAGACGGCCCCGCAGCTGCATTTGCTTCTCGGCACTCGGATTCGGGCCAGCTTGCTCGAGAGTGACTAAAGCTGGTTGCCGCCGTTGGGGAAAGCATGCCCGGTGCCACGAGCCACCTCGGTCTACTTGTGAGGCCAATTCTGCTCGTCGAGCTCGTCTTCTGCTCGGAGCACGGCACGATTCGCGTCGATCTCGTGATGGAACGGTGAACTGGGTTGGATCTTTGCGAGTTTTTGTTACTGCAGTGACGGATGAACCCGTCCAGGAAGAGGTCAAAGTAGGGCAGGGCGTGTACGCGTGTGCCTGATGATGGAACGGGCTGGGGCTGGTGGTCAAATCGGCGTTCCAATACTGGCATGCCAAGAAGCCTTTTATACCTGATTCCCTGCTCCTGGATGCGTACAATCTCACGTCCCAACTGGTCAAGGATTTGCCAAAAGAAAAGTTTGCAGGTTTAAACCTGAGGCTAATCCTGTTTCACCAAACGGAAGCTCGCTGGGTGTACGAGTGTGTGGTCTCGGTTCACCATGAACCTGGGCAGTCTTGGAACGGACGGGCACACGGCAACTCGCCTCGCACGCAGCTCTGGCACGCCAATGCCTGCTGCAAACTGCACGCAGCGCCGGATCGTGAGCTAGATCGACGGCCAACACCTCATCATGGCAGATGAACACACGGACGGGATCATTGGTAGCTAGGGCTGTACAGGTGTATCGTCATCCATCCTCGGTTTCGTCCGTGCACCGCGCGGCACGCCATGGATGCGTTGCTTCTGGCAACTGCGTGACCTCGTCCATGGAGTTTTAGGGCCTCGAGTTCGAGGTCGCATGGTAATTTTCACTGATCAGTAATAATTACCGTGGTGAAATGCTGATGGCCTTTTATTTTGCCTGGTTCATCAGCTCGAATGGCTGCTGCTGGCGCAGATAGCACTCGAGCTGAACGTGGTTGATGACCATTCCATCATGCCACTCAAGGCGCTCCATCGATCTATAAAGGGCATCGCTACATCTTATCTTTTGCTGCTCATCTTAGCATCTTAGCTCGAATTGCTGCTAAAGATGAACGAAATTCTGCTCGAACACAACTAGTTTTCGCCTTTTCGGTTCCGGTTCGACATATTCGCCCAGAATTCGATGGAGTTGTTGTTAGCAAGAATTCGGATCGCCGAGCAATCATCAATTCATCATCCCCGTCTCCATCTCGTGCCGCTGATGCCGCAGGTCGGTGACGAGAGGTGAAACGGGGCGCTACCTAGTAGTTCGCCGTGGCCTGCGATTTCTCAACACGCCTGCCTTTCCTTCCTGGGCACTTTGGTCGTCCAGCCCTTGATTTGGACCCCGTGTCGCCGTACAAACCCCCTCGCCGATCTCGAGCCCGGCCGGCGAGGAAGCAGATCGCCGGTGAGGCAAACGACTGCAGCAACTGGGCGGATCCGCGAGTTCCGCGACTGTGTGTCGGGGTGACAACGACGTCACCGGAGGGGATGAGGAAACGATGCTAGACCCGATGCTACTATTCCCAGGTGCAGCGTGCTCTCTGGCCACAACTTTGCACTAGCTGCAACATCATCGTGAACCTTTTTTTTTCATGTTATGGCCGTGCATACGTGACAGGCCAGGCCAAGCTAGCCCATACGCGGCGATGAACTTGTGATACGGGCACACGCGAGCAGGCACGAAAGCGTCCTGGCGAATTTTTGTTCCCTGATCGACGAGGCAACGGATTGACTTGCGAGAACTTGGATCGAATTGGCCAAGAACTTTCACATGCGTTCAATCTTACGTTCCAAATGGCGAGGGACTACTAGAAAAGTTAAAAGTTTTTATTATGACTGGGGCGAGTCCAGTTCTTCCGAGCGGAGAATGAAACGGCCGGGTGCACGGAGTGTATGGTCTCAAAAAAACTTACCTCGGGCAGTGACCGCCCCTATGGCATTATTTGAGAGGTACAATGACTTTTTCATAGCAGACCAAGAAAACCCCCGAACCCCTGCCCACCCGTACACGGGGGCCCGTCGCCTTGTGAGTTAGGCCGGGCTTCACAATGCTTTGGACGTGGGACAAGCGAGGGAGTTTTTTTAACCCAAAAGCTGATATTCGCCCCCGAGGGGGATCGAACCCAGGACCTCTGGGGAGTGCCTCCAGCGATACTACCACTACGATAGCAGGCCTTTGGCGTGTATGGTCTCGGTTCACCATGAACCTGGACAGCTAGCCTTGGATCGGGACGTTCATGGAGTCTAGCCGCTCTAGGGACTGAAGATCTCTGGGCACTGGGCAGGCATGATAGGAATTTGGTGCTGTCGCGGATAGCACTTGAGCTACACCTGGTTTGACCGTTCCGTGCGATATCCCCCCTTGGCCTTGGCTCGAGGCTCGAGGCTCGAGCACCATTCTCCCATAGTACTAGTAGGCTAACACCGAAACAGAAAGAAATTCCGCTCGATCGAGCAGCTGGCTTTTTTCAACGTGTTTCGCCTGAACTCGATGCAGTGTCTGACGAACCAGCAAGCTTTTTCGCGATTTGGAGTAGTAAGCAACATTTGCTGTACGTAGTAGCTAGTAACCTGCTACTTGTCGAACTCCGCTGCGAAATCTTACGTGCTAGTTCACTCAGGAGGAATGGAGTTTTCTTGGGCACTGAGTGTGGGTTTGCGATAGTACGCGAGCACAAGTCCACACGGGTGTATTTAGGACGCTGAGACGGATGGCTGTGACAGCATCGTGTTTGGGGGGGGGGGGGGGGGGGGATGGTCTGCTGAAACAAGAGTAACGCTAGCTTTTTTAGATTAAGGAAGATCCAGCCTTGACCTCTCACAGTTGAGAGGCTACAGCTTAACCATACAAAGATGCGGTACGCGGACCGCTACTTAGCAAACACTAAACAACCTCCATAAAAGAGTTTAGATAGTTCAAAACGGACGACCAGACTAGAAGTCTAGAACTAAACTAAACAACACCGCTAGTTTGTCAATCGTAGTCTAAAATTCCAGCCCCTTTTGGCAAAAAGCTCCATGACCGGTCCTTCAATCACCCGGCAATTGTTCATCATGTGAATCTTCTCTTCTTCGCTAGAAAGTTGAGATCAGAACCTTGCCCAGTACATCCCCCTGAATATAACCTGCATATATGAGTTAGGAGAGGTTTACGGTTGAAAACTATATCATTTCTACTTAGCCAAATGGCCCAGCACAGTGCTGCAACTCCTACCAGTAACGCTAGGTATCTGTTGAGTTCGTTTCAAAGGAAAAGAAACCAACAAAGGATTAGCCGGCCTGCATCCGCACATGGTAGATGGTACTAGTTACCTGCACATTTTCGTTGCATCGCATAGCACGCAAACACCGCGAGCATTAGGCCTGCTGCCTCACTGCAACCGTGATGAAGTGATTGACCGGCATCAGGGTTCGAGCACAAGCTTTTCACCGGACGGCCGATTGGCTGGGCATGCTGGTGGGCAGTGGGCGGCATGCAGATGTAGGCGGCCGCCGGCTGCGTCATCTTTCAACCTCTCGCTCGTGCCATGGCTCATGGCTGTGCGCGGAAGTGGCGGCAGAGGCATGGCCGTCTGCTGGAACGAATGGCACTAGGACATCTCACGCGCTCCGCCGCGTAAAGAAAAAAAGCACAAAGATAAAAAAGAAGAAGAGATGAAAACATTACCAAAGAGGGGAAAAAGAAAAGAAAAAAAAAGAAAAGCCAAAAAAAAAGAGGCCGGCTTGTGGGCGGAGGAGGCCAGGCGGTGACCCGCGACGGGCAGCGCCTGCACGTCGAGATCCGGCAAGGCGCAGGTCGGCGGTGGGGCGGGCCAGCGGCGACGACCATGAGGGAGCGGGAGGGGAAAGGGGGTGGCGGCGGTGACTGGCGACGGGCTGGCGGCGCCAGGGGCGGAGGGTGGCGTGGGGCGATGCCGCGGGCCAGATCCGCCGCCTGGATGGCCGGATCCAGCGAAGAGGAGGTTGGCGGAGGAGCGTGGCAGCGGCGGCGACCGTGAGAGAGCGGGAGGGCTAAGGGGACGGCGGCGACAGGGGGCGTGAGGTGGGGAGGTTAGGAGACCCGCCGCCTGCGTGCCACCTCGTCGACGCCGCCGGCCAGATCCGCCACCGGCCAGATCCCCCGCCTGCATGCCGAGATCCGCCAAGGCGGAGGCCCACGGCGACCGGGGTGGAGCAGGAGGTTGAACGGGGCGGGGACCTCCACGGACGTGGGCGCCGAAGTGCGGAGCACCAGATCCGCCGCTGGCACGCCGCTGGTCGGATCCCCCGCCGGCGGCGGCGCGGAGCGGACGCCGGGGTTTGAAGGGGCGGCGAAGGTGGGGGGAGGGGTCGAGAGGTGGGGAGCCCGGGAAGGGGTGGCGGCCAAGGACGGCGACCGGTGGTAGGAGAGGAGGGCGAGGGGCGGAGGGTGGCGCCCGCCGGCGGTGGCGGAGTGCAGCGGGGCGGTGGCGAGGAATGTTAGGGTTAGCTGAGAGGGAGGGGCTGGGGAGGCCGAGGGAGGGTGCGCGGAGGAGGGGGCAGTTGTTGGGAGGGTAGGCGGCGGGGGGTTTTTTGCAAAAAAAAACATAGACGTCGTGTTTGATTACAAACAAACTGAAGGGTCTTTTTGCAAAAAGCCAATGAGTGGCCTAGATCAACCTCCTACAATCGATCGGACGGTTCGCGTCGGACGTCTTCTCCGGTGGCGCCACGTGTCGCTACCGGGAGAAGGGAGCGCGGAGAGGGCTCCCTCTCCACGCCGTATAGAAGTTAGGGTACTCGTCGCTGCACATGGCTCGCCGTATCGATCGTCGATCTTACAGAGAAATCTGCTCGAGCAATAATAATAGCAATCTTTTTTCTTTCTTTCTGGAAAGAAACTGGCAAAAGATTCTTTCGCCGGCCGGTTGATGATATCTGTAATTCTTTATACAGGGCACTAGCTAGCTAGCTACTTGTTTTCGTACAGCAGGCGTACGTTTTGAGGAACCGGGTGTTGGATCTCCTAGCACGCAAGCGTACTGGATCGAAGATGGTCAGCAGCAGGCGTGCCGCGTGCCATCGACGGCTCGTCCGTGCCGCTGCCGCACATCACGCGATGCAGAGATAGCTTCGCATCGCTTGCTCTTGGTGTTTTGGCACAACACCGGGAGGGGAGAGAAAAAAAAAACTCCCCGGCCGGCCGGCAACGCCAAGTTCTGATGATCGATGGCACTATGGCAGTACAAGAAATGTGTGAATTGAGCTCGACGGGCTCGAGATTTCACAATTAATTGCAGTAATTGAACGCTGAACCTATCATCTGATGCGTCTCGCCATAAGAATCTCCACGCATCTCGCCGTAGAAAACCACGAGAGACCGCACCGTAACTGGATGGATTCGTGATCGGACGAGCACACGTTTTTACTGGATCTGGATGTGGGCGTGTTGGTGCCGCGCGCTGCGCTGGCACGCTCGTTCAAGCGCGAACGCATTGCACGGCGGACGAGCACATCATCGGTTGAGTTTGAGGATCATCTTATCTTATCTTACTATATTACTAATTGAAGGCTCCTTTGAAATCTTCACATGAAGCCACCTAGGATCCTAACTGAACACTCTAAAAAATAGAGAAGTTCTAAAAATTCTCACAAAAATCGCCAATCATCTGACTAATCTAATGATAATAGTCATTGAATCTGTTATCTTTTCTAATAAATTACCCACCTCTATTATTATAAAATAGACTAAAATAACCCCCTAAATATGTATCTAAATTACCCACATCTACCATTATAAAATAAATCTAAAGTAACCCCCTAATATACGTATAAATTACTCACCTATGCCACTAAAACAAAAAATGCAAAACGGCCCCTAAATTTGTATATAAATTATTCAATTATATCATTATTAAAAGTTAAAGTAACCCCGAAATTTGAATCTAAATTATATAATTATAATAAAATATTAAAGTATATCAATAAAATTCTAAATTACTATTTCTATTGTTATTATATTATTATATATGTAAAAATACTACCCACGATAAGTGTCACTATGTACTCATGTAGGATGAAAAAAATAAGAACACTAATTCATAAATAAATAGTTTAATTAAATATATATATCAAACACAGATGGAGGTGTGGGCAAAATGGAATCTATTGCAATTATATTATGATAAATATATATTTTATAGTATGTGTTAGAATAGTCAATAGATGAGAGTGCGTGGGATAGATAATTATAGTTAATTGTTGTATGATTTATTTTTAAAACAACTCTAATTAGACTGTGCGGGAGCACGGGTTAATAGGCTAGTAATTGATAGATGAAAACGAGAGTGCTATTGGAGTGCGCTAAACTTTAGCTAGATTTAAAAACTTTAGCATATGTGTAAATATATGTTAAATTTAGCACTTAAATTTAGCTCCTCCAAACAGGTGCTACTACTGCTCTCGGTGGTGGTCTGTTATTGGCAGCTAGCTAAGCTGGGCTGGGGGGTGATGCTGATGTACAGTCAGTGTATCATCGCCACGGATGCAGATTTTTTTTTTTTTGAACTCGCCATGGATGCAGATTTGCTTGCTGACGTCAAGGAGTTTGGAGACTCGAGCAGCATCGGGCAGGAATGGGCTCCTGGCTCTGATGGCACCTGGAGCTACACGCAACGCAACACCTGTCTGGCCGCTCCATGCCACTCTAGCTACGCATATTCATTATCAGCTCGTCGAAATCGAAATGTTACAGTTACAGAGGTTTAACGTAGTACCTCGCCGAAATTATTAGATGTGCCTGTAGCAGGCCGGGAACCTGGGGTCGACACAAGCAAAGCAATGCAAGCAGTCCCCGTTCTTATTGGATGCGGAATCTCGTCGCATCTCGCCATGGAAAACGGCGATATGGCAGCAAGGGGTCGTAATAAATTATGGCTCTAATGCTCTCTTCACAATTTTAATTGGCACTTATTTTTTTAGCTCAAAATTGAATAAAATTAAACCCTAATTTTTTTAAAATCCGAACCTTAAAATATCTAGACAAAAAGCGATACCGCCCCCGAAGACACCTAGCGGAAAGGCACCTACATACCTTTGATGGATTTGTGATCAGATGCGCACAAGTTTGTGCCCTGCGTTGGCACGCTCGTTCGGCGCGGTGACAAGGACGTCGCAGCCTCGCAGTCGCAGGAGGGGTGCAGCCGGCGGGTTGCTGTTCCAGGAGTTCTCGATCGATCCGTAGACGTAGACCGTAGCGAGCCAAGCCCACGGCACTCCACATGTAGCCTGCTCTCGTGCTCTGAGGCTTGGACTCGCTGAGGCAGCTCAAACCAGTGGCACTCTTTTTTTAAAAAAAAATTAAAAAACGAATGGCACTCATTGCTACACATGGCTGAAACAATAGTACAGTAGCTATCTTCTTTTCTTTTGGAAAGAAACCTGCAAAAGATCTGTATACAGGATATGAGTACTCCTCCCCTGGTTTTCGTACTAGCATACCTCTCCAGGCGGTTTGAGGAGCCGCTGTTGGATCACCTAGCACGCAGGCGACTGCAATCTGGATCTTCATCGCATGCTGTTTTTTTTTTAAAAAAAACGAATCGCACGCGGAATTAATTGACGAATCGCTAACTGGCAGCTTAGCTTGTCACGCAAACGCACCTCGTGCCAAGTTGCCACAAGATGGTCAGGGACGAGAGATCGAAGACATTCTGATGATCGATCGCAGCACAAACAAGAAATGTGGTGAACCAAGCACGTACTGAAAATGTCCTAGAAAGGGACTGCAACTCGTTTTGCTGCGACTTTCTGTAGCTTGCGAGGAGTGAAGAATCTCGTCTTGCTCTCGGCGTCCAGTTCAGGCTTGTGGTGACAAGAGCACAGTGGCTCCGCTCCTGGGTCCTGCTTTTGAATCGAGACATCCGGGCGTACGTCTCGCTGGAGGACCGAACGAACCTGCTGAGGTTGGCCACCATCTCCCAGGCTAGACAGACGCTCCGGGCTCCGGCAGGGTATCTACCGCTCTATACAGGGAGCACGCATCGTTCCTGCATCTTTCTTTATCCTACCCAAATCGTTTTACCAGCATCATATCGGAGAACCTGCATGCATGCTGGACAACTGGTCTTCTGTTTTGGTTTTGATGACACATTTGACAAGAATCTGATGAGCAAATTATTATTGGCTCGCACCAAGCAGTAAAGCACCGGCCGTTTGCTGCTGCTGATGGGGGTCTGGTCAGTGCATGCTGATCAGTTAACCTGGCCTGGTGGTAACCTGCAGTTTACAACCGGCGAGCAGCAGGGAAGGGGAAGTTCTCGTGAAATTTAGCAGCCAGTTGTTCCGTGGTTACAGCAGCGTAGAATAGTTAGAGCTTCGCAGCTCTCAATTCTTTTCTTTTTCTTTTTTTTAGATATTTTGCACGCACACCATACGACTATTGCTGTGTTTAGTAAAATTTTACACAAAAAGACGAATGCATACATGGAGTGCTAAATGAAATTTATTTGCGAAATCTTTTCATGGATGTGTATAACTTTTCAAGACGAATCTAATGAGCCAAGTTCCACCATTTATTGACTATAGTGATGCTACAGTAACCGTATCTAATCATCCTCCAATCATACGGTCAAAGGCCTTATTAGCTACAATAACTGTCACATTACCATAGTTATGGAGTTAATTTTGTAATTAAATTTCATTTAATACCTCTAATTAGTGGTCAAAGGGCCGAAAAATTTTCATGAAAATTTTTAAAGGGCCAACCAAATATAGCCTATGCAACACACTCCACTCTTCACCCGTTTATGGGGGTGGACACAGTACGATACGGTGCGTGCTCCACCTCCCCGGTCAAAGTTCATCATCATATTCATATAGATCTGGAAGTAGTTATCTACGACGACGACGACGGACCAAGCAGAGTAGTACTAGTATTAGCTTGTCGATGCCCTCTGCACCTGTACAGACACGGTGCCCGGCGGCATTCGCATTCTGAACGTGCCGTGCGGGTGCATTTCCGGAGCGGAGAGTGGAGAGGTGTCCCGGCCGGCAGCCAAATCTTGGCTCCTCCATCGACGACGGACTAGTGCAGTGAAGGCAGGCAGGAAGCGGCGGGGCATCGACGCGAGCAATGGGGCGATCGGACGGCCGGCGCGGGTATCGGGTGCTCGATCTACCGGTCGGCGCAATTCTAGTTGGGCTTAGCGGTGACGAGCTCGAGGGTTCAGCTCGTTGCATTGTTTGCCTCGATCAGTAAGACCGCTGTGCTAGAGCGTCGTCCTCGTAGCTCTGAACTTGCCGACACCAAAGGCATCGGCACCTCAGCAGCTTTGGCCGGCCGGGCAGTGGTTGTCTTGACTGGAGAATCCCCATCGGCACCTCTGAACTTACATGCTTGCTTATAAAAGGGCAAAAGGCGCTGTAAAGAAAACTCCGATCTCTTCCTCTTAACAAAAAACCCCGTCCTGTCTTGATCCTCCTCATATAAAACTGACACGCAAAAAGCTCTTGTTTACATTTTTTTAACCAAGGGGATGAATATATATATGATTAGCACCCACTGGGCCAAGATGCACGCCTTGTCCAAATTGTAACTCCCAATGGCACTATAGTCCTTCAAGGTTGTATTCATGCATTACCTATTTTCGTTCACTGCACGCTCGAGGTCGAGAGATTCATGACCTATTCCTCATCGTTAGAAGTTGTATTTGACATCTCTTATCAACAGGTGACACGAACACCACCTAAAACATCAGCAATTGACACGCTCTTAACTGCTGTAGACTTCAGACTGGACCGTATCATAAATCCTTTTTATATATATCTTCTGCTGAAAATTTGACTAAAAGCACCACGAATTCTTTCAACTTGCTTCTACTTGTCCAATCCAGCTCCCGGTCAGCGAAGCAACATAAAAAATGAAGCTAGATGTATAATCTGGAGCAAGTGACTAAATATCCGTTAGATCTAAGGTCACGGCGAATCCAACAGCCAAGTTAAGAGGGGGCTTATCTATCATTGATCCTTTTCTAGAAGTGGGCAAGACCGCACCAAAATTTTCGAGGCATTGGTGCAAACACAAATAGTAGCCCGATAACTATATTATAAAATACAAATAATGAAAATATATTCATACTTCATATTCAATATAACTGAGGAATGTTGAGTACTCTATCCTGCTTGTGATGAGTGAATTGTCAACCGTGCGGTGTGATCGTGCGATTGGTCTTTGGATTGCAGGTACACGGGCGTCGAGTGTCGACGGAGAGTTGCCGTGGAGGAGCTCAGGCCGTGCAGCAGCTGTGGCGTCCACTCCTGGATCGAGGGCGCAAGCGATGACGGAAGGCGGGTTTCTTGGTTTGCGCCACAAAACCAAGCAGGCGGACGGCGGTTGAAGACGCCAAGTCATGCAGGCACGGGCGTCGGTCTCAGGACTGACGGAGACGACGGGCGTCGACGGCGTCTAGGGCCTCGCTACGGGCGAGGAGGTGACGGGCGTCGGGCGGCGTCTAGGGCCGTCAGAAGGCCGATGCGGGAACGACGTCTAGGGCCACGGCGTGGAGGCGGGAATCTTCCCGCGCGAGGAGTTTTGGCGGTTTTCTCAAAACCGGCCATCTACCCGGGTTTCACGGACCTTCCAAAACAGTAGACCAGATCTTCATCAAGATGACGGCATCGTGGAGAAGACTTCATTCCGAAGAAAGAACCTCAGCAGTCAGATGAGATCGTGTACAGGGGAATGCTGCAGACCAACCGGTCTGACCGGTCCCTGGAACCGGTCTGACCGGTCCGTGGAACCGGTCTGACCGGTCTCGGCGGGTATAAATACCCCCACCTGCCCGTGGCTGGGGGAGTCTTTGGAGTCTTTTCGAATCCTTTTCGTTTTTCCTTTTCCCTTCCCCTGCTCCAGGTTAGGGCCAAGGACTCCAACGCAAACGAGGGTTAGGGTTTAGCTAATCTCTCAAATTAGTGGGTAGGATGATGGGTGGATGGCTCTAGCCTTGTATAGGTGAATTCCTCTGAGATTTGTGAATGAAATCTGGTTAAGATTCACCCTTGTGTACTAAGTATTCGTCCTCCCCTTCCTCTCTTGCGTTTTGGACTCGAATTCTCCTCTTTTGGTGTGTTTCGTATTTGGAGGAGTCAAGCTCTTCGATTCGTATTTTGATGGACTCGTTGTGACGATTCTGATTCATCTAGCCTAGTGCCAAACCCTCTAGAATCGCGAGTTCTCACGAATTGGAGTTTTTGAGTTCTTGAGAAAACCCCAATCCTCTTTGATCTTCCCTTGATTTCTCACGATCTATTAATCTTTTGGGAAAGATCTCTTGGGGATATGTTCACGGGACAGTTGTGAAGGTATCCTCCAAGTTTCGCTGGATTTGGACTTCGTTTGCTCGAGATTCTTCTTTTGAAGTCTTGTTCACGGGTTTTTCTGAGTGCCAGCGGTCAGACCGGACGGCAAGACCGGTCAGACCGGTCAAGACCTGTTCAGGCTGCCACGACCGGTGAGACCGGTTCGTTGCACCGGTCAGACCGGTCCAGGCAGACAGTTCTGCGGTTTGTCTCATTTTGCTTCCGCAAAGTTTCATAGGGTGTGCTGCTGTGAGATAGCTAGTCCATAGCTATTCTCTCATATCTTAGGTTGAGGGCTTGCGGTGATTTTTTGGGATATAGGCCGACAGATCGATTTCGAAAGAAATTTTGATCGGCTCCCATTCACCCCACTCTGGTCGCCTACTTCGGTCCCTCAATAACTACAAGAATGCATGCATGCTGAGAACCGCCCAGTGGTAGCAGCTCCGGCATTTTTCAAAAAAAAAATTCATGCATACTAAAGGATTAAACCGTGAATTTGCCTTACCAAAAACAATTCGAATTCTGATTTTTTTTTCTTGTTTGGAAAGCCTCGACGACAACTTGCGCCAGTAGGCGGCGACGATTGCGGCGTCGAGGATGCCGGAGGGAAGACAAATCGTCGCCACTCGATCTTGACTTGTGCATGAACGGTGTCCCTTGATTTCTTGCTTGCGTTACTGGCTTTGGACCTTGGCCTATTGGGCTTTAGGTTTTTAATATAAATAGCATGTTTATTAGTGATTAATAGATTTAATTTTAGCGGCCTCTAAAAATGGGCAGTCCGGTGATATTGTGCCATTTGTGCTACCTAATCGATAGGACATAAAGTGAAGTATCCATTGATCTTAGGAAGATAGGGGGCCTTGAGCCCCCGGCAGATCCGCTCATGTGACTTCTTTTTGGACTTGCGAACATGCGGAATGAATAGATTCCACCAGAAATGTGTCACCCTCCACATGAATGTCGTAGAGGATGACCGCCGCGCGTCTGATCAATTGATGCCTTCTTTGTCCCTAGAAGTATAGTGCTGTTGTCGGCGTACAAGGAACAAGGGTCTCCTACGCAGACGATTTATGGATACGCTCGACCGCCATTACGCAAGGGAGTGGCATGCGAGATGGGACCACCTAACCCCCATGTCTTGGGATGGAGCTCGGCACCCCCAAAAAGACCCTGAGGTGTAGCTCGGCACCGGGGAGGCGATAGTTTGCTTTGCTCTAAAGGAAAAGTTACGGCAGTTATAGGAGTATGGATTATAAAAATAACCCTAAACTGATGACTGGCGGGTGGAGCGTCGTAGCATAGCAAGCTGGTAAAACCATCCAACTCTCACAATAAAGATGGAAGGACGGGCAAGTCTACCACCTGCTACCTTATCTTAATATACATGCACATATGTCCCAAGACAAGGACCACATAATATCAATGGAGCAAGCATGCATGTACCTTATCTTTTTCTTCTTCTTCTTCCTCTTTTCTTCTCCCCGCTATCTACTTTCTTCTTCCTTTTCTTAATTCATGTTAAAAAAATATTGGGAGACTTTGGGGATCAATGGGTTTAGGCCGGTATGGGGGCTGGAGCCCTCTGATCCCCTTTAGACTCGCTCTTGCCTCGAATAGAGTTGAACAATGGTTTATTGAACTATCGAATAGAGTTGAACAATTGTCGGTGTCCTGACCCGATGGTCCGGCACCAACTAGTGATGCTGCTGCGAGTTTCTAGTCCCAGATGGTTGATGCAAGAGGCAACACAGTAACGCACGGGTTTATCCTGGTTCCGGCCGCGGGGCCGTACGTCCAGCAAAGGGGTGTGCGAGTGCACTGTACTATCTTGCACCGGGGTGCCTGCAGTAGGGGGTACAAGCGAGGCGAGAGAGGGAGGGAAGCTCTCAAGTCTCTAGTGGCCTTGCGGAGATCGCGCCGGCGTCCTGACAGCTCTAGTGGGCGGCATGGTGGTTCCTGTGGAGAGTATCGTTCCCCGTGTTGGACGTGGCGGCGCTCCGAGGGTCCCGCAGGCGGGGGTCCTGCCCTGGTCAAGGTCGGGCCGCTTCCGAGGGCTGTGCCCATGCTATTCGAGGGTTCCGCGTAGGGTAAAGCTGGGCCCGTGTTGGGGCAGAGGTCGCCCACGCCCGTGATGGGGCAGAGGTCGCCCACGCCCGCGGTGTCGACGGGCGGCAGAGGATCCGCAGTAAGTGCGGAGACGCCCGTGCAGACGGCCTCCAGGCGCCAGGCCGACCCGAGGGTGGCACCCTCGGGCCAGTCATCGGGAGGCGTCAGCGTGCCGCGGGACCGGAGGGGCGGCACAGGCAAGCATAGCAAGAGCGCCTGGTCGGAGTAAGTGATCTTGGCTTTGTTTTCGTTCTTGCTCAACCCTCCAGTTCTGCTGACTCCGCCATATTATTGGACGCCGGGAAGTGCAAACGCACCACGTAGCGCATGTGCTCCCCGAGGGGTAAGACGAAAAGCAGGCCCGCGCCTGCGCCGGTCTTCATCACCGACCCGTCGAAGTACATGAGCCAACATTCCGCTTGAATCTGGGGTGGGGACAGCTGAGTGTCGGTCCACTCGGCTATGAAGTCTGCCAAGATCTGGGATTTGATCGCCTTGCGAGGTGCATAGGTGAGGGTCTCTCCCATCAGCTCCACTGACCACTTGGCTATCCTACCCGTGACCTTCCGGTTGTGGACTATTTCCCCGAGGGGGAAGGATGAGACCATGGAGACAGGGTGGGCCTCGAAGTAATGGCGCAGCTTGCGCCGAGCCAAGATCACTACATAGAGCAATTTCTGGATCTGTGGATACTGTGTTTTGGTTTCAGACAACACTTCACTGATGAAGTACACCAGCCTCTGGACAGGCAGAGCGTGTCCCTCCTCTTGTCGTTCCACAACGATAGCCGCGCTGACGACCTGAGTCGTGGCTGCCACGTATAGGTAGAGGGGCTCGCCGTCCACCGGTGGCGTTAGGATCAGAGCGCTAGTAAGCGACGCCTTAAGTTTGTCGAGGGCCTCCTGGGCCTCGGGGGTCCACGAGAAGTGTTCGGATTTCCTTAGGAGCCGATACAGAGGCAAGCCTTTATCGCCGAGGCGCGACATGAACCGGCTAAGGGACGCCAGGCATCCCATGACCCTCTGTACCCCCTTTAGGTCCCGGATCGGTCCCATCCGAGTGATGCCCGAGATTTTCTCACGGTTGGGTTCAATGCCCCGCTGGGAGACAATGAAGCCCAAGAGCATGCCTCGAGAGACTCCGAACACGCACTTCTCGGGGTTGAGCTTCACCCCCTTAGCCCTGAGGCAATCGAACGCGATCTTGAGATTGGCTACTAGGTCGTCCGCCTTCCTAAATTTCACAACGATGTCATCAACATATGCCTCTACGGTGCGCCCGATATGGTCTTTAAACACATGGAGCATACATCGCTGGTACGTAGCTCCGGTGTTCCTAAGGCCAAACGGCATCGTGACGTAGCAGTACATGCCGAAAGGGGTAATAAAATAAGTCGCGAGCTGGTCGGACTCTTTCATTTTGATTTGATGATAACCGGAGTATGCATCAAGAAAGGACAAAAGTTCGCATCCCGCAGTTGAATCAACGATTTGATCAATACGTGGCAAAGGAAAGGGAACCTTAGGACATACTTTATTTAAACTAGTATAGTCTACACACATCCTCCACTACCCACTCTTTTTCTTAACTAAGACAGGGTTAGCAAGCCACTCGGGATGGAATACCTCCTTGATGAATCCGGCCTCCAGGAGCTTGTGCACCTCCTCGCCGATCGCGCGCCGCTTGAGCTCGTCGAAGTGCCGCAGGCGTTTCTTGACCGGCTTGGAGTTCGGCTGGATATCAAGGGAGTGCTCGGCGACCTCCCTCGGAATGCCAGGCATGTCCGAGGGGTTCCACGCGAAGATGTCAGCATTGGCACGGAGAAAGTCGACGAGCACCACTTCCTATTTGCTACTGAGCGTGGCGCTGATCTTCAGCGTCTTGCCATCGGGGGTCCTCGGGTTGAGAGGAACGTCTTTGGTGCCCTCGGCAGGTTCGAAGGTGCCCGCGTGCCATTGCTTGGAGTCCATGGCCTCCTCGGCCATTCCTTGCAGCTGCGCGGCGAGGGCCTCGTCGAGCGCTAGAGCCTTGGCGTACTCGACGCACTTGACGTCGCACTCGTAGGCGTGCTCGAACGAGGAGCCGATAGTGATGACACCCTTCGGGCCCGGCATCTTCAGCTTGAGGTAGGTGTAGTTGGGGATGGCCATGAACTTGGCATAGCAGGGATGGCCAAGGATGGCGTGGTAGGCTCCCCGGAACCCCACCACCTCAAAGGTGAGCACTCCTGGCCGCCGTGCCAAAGCAGACGGGCAGGTCGATCTGGCCGAGGGGTTGGACTTGCTTCCCCGACGCAACGCCATGAAATGGCGACTTGCTGGGGCGGAGCTTGTCCAATCCGATCCCCATGAGCTCCAAGGTGTGGGCGTACATGATGTTGAGACTGCTACCCCCGTCCATGAGCACCTTGGAGAAGCGGGTGTTGCCGATGATGGAGTCGACAATGAGCGGATACCGTCCCGGATGCGGGACGTAGTCGGTGTGGTCCTCGCGGCCGAAGGAAATGGTATCCTCCGACCAGTCGAGGTAGGATGGCGTGGTCTTGGTGACGGAAAAAACTTCTCGATGCTCACGCTTGCGCTGCCGAGAGGTCATGTTCGTCGTTGGCCCTCCAAAGATGAAGAAGGCGTTCTCCACCGGGGGGAACTTGTCGTCTCCACCTTTGTCGCCAGCATCCTTCTTCTTGTCCTCGTCGCGATGCGCAACACGATTGTAGTACTAGCGCAGCATCTCACACTGCTCGAGGGTGTTGCTGACCAAGCCCTTGTGGTAAGGGCACGACTTCTTGAGCATGTCGTCGAATAGGCCACCACCGCCTCGAGGGGGGCCTCGAGGTCCTTTGCGGTCCGGGGCAGCGACGAAGGCCTTGTCGGACTCCTCCACCTGTCCCGGTTTGCGCTGGTTCGGTGGGGCCAGCTTCTTAACTTTTTTCCCCGCTTTTGCTTCTTGGCGGGGGCGTTGGTCTTGGCGTTGCTGCCCTCTGCGGGCGCATCTTCCTTGCGCTTGTTTGCCTTACCGTCAAAGATGGCACCAACTGCCTCCTCCCCGGCGGCATAGTTGGTGGTGGCATCGAACAGCTCATTGGTACTGGCGGGGCGGCTTCACGCAAGCTCGTGCACCAGGTTCCTACACGTCGTGCCTTCGAGGAAGGCGTTGATGACCTCGACGTAGGTGACGCTAGGGAGCTCGGTGCATTGATTGGAGAAGTGCCGCACGTAGTCGCGCAGGGACTCATTGGGCTTCTGCCGACACCCTTTGAGGTCCCAGGAGTTCCCAGAGCATACGTAAGTGCCCTGGAAGTTGCCCACGACGATCTTGACTAGGTCGGCCAGTCGTGGATCTGGTCCGCGGGCAAGTGCTCGAGCCACGTTCATGTGGCGTCGCGAGGTGAAGGGGGAGGTTGCGGATGATGACCGCGTCGTCCGTCGCACCGCCCAGCTGGCATGGTAGGCGGTAGTCGTTGAGCCAGACCGCGGGATCCGTCTCCCCCGAGTACTTGACGAGGCTGGTGGGCTGTTGAAAGCGTGGGGGAAAGGGAGCGGTGCGAATCTCCCGGCTGAACACACGGGTGCCCAGAGGCTCCGGTGACTTGCTCCTGTCGTGCTCGGGGTCGAATCGACCACCCCGTCGAGGGGTGTACTTCCTGCCATTGATGATATTATGGGCGTCGCCGTCGCCGGCGTGCCCGCGCGTGTCGTGGAGTCGCTCCCTTGCGGGAGTCCTTCCGATGTGGTCATGCACCGAGGGTGCTTTCGCACCGTCCGCTGCGGCTGCCTTTCCCTTCCCTCCTGGTGGAGTGTGCACCGAAGCCTCGCGGTCCTGCTGTGCAGTCCCCCCGGCCTTTGCCGGTGCCGCTGAACGCATTCGAGATGCGGAGCTCTCAGCCTGCTGCACCGCAGCCTGCTCGATGAGCACCTGTGCCTCACGGCGCAGGTTGCGACCCGAAGTCGTCGATGGCTCGGGCATTGCTTGGAGTAGGTAGGCCACAACGACGAGTTTCTCGCCGGCCATTTTCAGTTCTGGTGGCTTGTCGACGTTGTCGTCGGCTAGGATCCGCTCCCGGACGACACGCCCCGCCGCCTGGGCATGCGCGCCACGCGCGGTGCGCTGTTGCTCGAGCGCGGTGCGCAACTCATGTGTTTGCCGACGCTGCTCGTCGATCTTGGCTTGAAGCTCTTTGAGTTGCGCCAGCTGTGTCTGCCGTGCCGCCGAGCTTGAAGAAGAAGAAGGGGTCGCGACAGGCATCATCGCTTGGTTTGCCTGCGGGTCTACCCCGCCGTTCCCGTCATTGCCCGGAGTGTCGTCGATTTGCCCGTCCGTGAGCTCGACCATTAAGCACTCCCGAGTGGGATCGTAATCCCCCTCGCTGGAGTCCTCGGAGCAGGTGAGGTAGTACACCGCCGCGAGCTGGAACGAGCGGAAAGCGTCGAGGTCACGGACCCCGGAGTAGTCCTCGGCCTCCTCGACCGTGAAGTTGTCCATGAAGAAATTGATGTCGTCGGCGATCGAGCCCGCCATCTCGGGGTAGGAGTCGTCAAGAGATGACGCGATGAGGTTGTGGATCGAGAGAAAGTGATGACTCGGCAGATCCATGTACTCGGTGATGTTGGTGCTGGACGAAGAGGCGTAGGTGGCAGTGTTGCGCATCCCGAAGGGAAAGGCGACGGCGCAGTCGCGCCCTCCCTGGGAGGCACTGGGGCTGTAGTCGATGGTGGTGCCGGCGCAGATGGCGCCAGAGCACATGATGACGAAGTGGTGGCTCCGTCGGCCGCGACGCTGTGCTGTGACATGCCAACCTCAACCCACGTGGGGGAGCTGAGGCGTGCCGCCCTGCGCCGCTCCATGCGCGCTTGTCGCGAGCGCTGGCCTGAGCGCCTGTTGTGCCGGGCTGGTGAAGTCGGAGCGTCGGGGTTGCGTCTGGGCGAGAGGAGCTCCATGAGGTAACCGTTGCCGGTTGCCCTGAACTCAAGACTCCCGAACCAAATCTCGTATCCCGCTGGAAGCGGATCCGAGGCGCCCATGGGAAATGGGTTGGATCTGCTCGCCATCCCTGGAGATCAAATGGAAACAAAAGAGAAATGTCACACATCGTCCTCTACCTGGCGCGCCAACTGTCGGTGTCCTGACCCGATGGTCCGGCACCAACTAGTGATGATGCTGCGTGTCCCTAGTCCCAGATGGTTGATGCAAGAAGCAACACAGTAACGCACGGGTTTATCCTGGTTCCGATCGTGGGGCCGTACGTCCAGCAAAAGGGTGTGCGAGTGCGCTGTACTATCTTGCACCGGGGGTGCCTGCAGTAGGTTGTACAAGCGAGGCGAGAGAGGGAGGGAAGCTCCCAAGTCTCTGCTAGAGGAGTAGATTGAGGCGAGTGCCAATATCGGGACGCAAGAGCGCGTGTGCTCTATGAGTGGTGCTGAGTGTAATGTTCTACCCGGATGGATAAGATAGAGCCCACCTCCCCCTTTTATAGACACAAGGAGGGGCGGTGTACATGCACGGGAGGAGATCGCGGAAGTCGTCGTCTTTTCCCCGAATCACGGGGGTGCAGTGGTCGAGCACTATAGAAAGTACACTGTGGGGTATGACGTCTGGCGTGGCAGTCGTCCTTGGCCTTGTGGAGATCGCGCCGGCGTCCTGACAGCTCTAGTGGACGGCATGGTGGTTCCTGTGGAGAGTACCGTTCCCCGCGTTCGACGTGGCAGTGCTCCGTGCCCATGCTGTTCGAGGGTTCCGCGGAGGGGGAAAGCACGAGGGAAGTACGGGGAGTTGGCAGCACAGTGGTTGGAGCAGTGCCGAGCACGTCTCGCACAGCATCGCAGGTTCCCACAGTAGCGCCACAGCGTCCGGAATGGCGAAGCAGTGACCAGAGTTGGCGGACGGGACTCCGGTCACAGCCACTATGGGGAATGGAGGCCTGACGTCGACTGACTCGGGCGTTGTGGAGGAGTGGTTGACATTTAATGCCTCCGTACGGCGGGCGGGCGAGCGGAAGGGCCGTTTGTCCTTTCCGTAGAGGGGTGGCCTCGAGCGAGTCGGAGTCAATCTTCTCTCTCGAGGGTAGGCTCGCTACCCTCGAGCGAGACGCAGATGGGGAGCGCCTTTGAGGGTCTCGGCGGGAGGCCCTCGAGCGAGGCGGAGATTGCCCCGCTGGTTCGGGGGGTGCGGATGGGCCGCACTGTGTACTTGGACCGTGGATTGGGTTTCTTTGAGTCATTTTCTTTCCTTTGGATTGGAGGGAGGCTGTAGGTCTTGGTGGGCCCGATCGCCCAATATATGTTTTGTGTTTTAAGGGTGATTTAGTCCCCTGGTTAGGGTGCCTTTAATTATGGTACCCGACAATAATGGTTTATTGAACTATTTTCACCGGCACATATCGCCGGCAAAAGAAAAAAAGAAAATCCTCCTCTTTCGATATCTTGATGAACTCGATGCTGTTGTCCAAGAAATACCAAGTACATGTTTCTTGTCTTACAGTTTTTTTAGCATGCAAGTTCACCGTACGTGGAGAACGAAAATATGCGGGGTTTTCAGCTCCATATCGGCCCATGGCAGAACTGGCTCACATATATCGGTTTTTTTATTTTTTTATTTTTTATTTTTGTTTTTTACAAAAAATATATATTTGATTTGGAAATTTACAGGAATATACCCCGGCCGCACCGCTGCCGGGCGGCCGGGACCTGGCCGCCCGGCAGCGGGGCGGCAGGGGCATTTGTGAAAAAAAATTCAAGGAGAAAATTGCGCGCAGGCCCCTGGGGGCCTGTCGCCCAGCAGCGGGGCGGCCGGACGTAATTTTTGCAATTTAGCCCTTTTCGCGAAATAATTTCACATATGTATCCTTTTTGTAACTTTTTGCAGAAATAGACCCTGGGGCCGTAATATGTGGCGCCGAGATAACACGTCTTGGCGCCACAGATCACGGCGCCGAGGTGACACGCAAGCACAAGCAATCTAGTGAATCTTCGAATTTGGCTTTAATATTTTCGGACCTTTTCAGGAGACTAGAATACTATGAACCACACATCAAATATAACGGTAATAATTAAGAACTAAAAACTGCAATACACAATGTAAACCATATGAATTACATCATAATACAACGTTAATAAAACACACATAAGACATGCAGTGGCATGGCAGAACCCATTGCAACTACGATTAACAGATTCTGAACTAAGCTAACATGCATTAGGTAATTTTAAAAAATATAACAAACACAACGATGCAGCATATCACTAGCACTAGGTAGTCCTAGTAGCCGTACCCCCACGTAGCAAACTGCATTGAGTCTTCTCCGCAGTATCCACCCATTGCAGGTGGTGCAGGCGGTGGTGCCGGAGGGGCAGGGCCCTTCTTCTTGTGACAAGGACAATTGCAGTAAGGAATAGTGCATGGGTCAAGCAACGCAGGAGTAACCCCGGCCATACCTACCACGTAAGATCAAAACAATACAATACAATCACACACATCTAAATATTTCTAATAGTTCCTTATATTTCCTAAATAATTTCTAAGATTTTCTAACGATTTATAATAATTTCTAATATTTTCTAACATTTTATAAATTTTCTAATATTATCTTGCAATTTTTAATATTAATTAGTTAGATTACTAATGTACTATATCAACGCTAATCACTACAAGTAACTACACCTAAATGTACCTCTAATCAATCATAATAATAATTAAACTGATTGCTAATCTACTATTTCAACAAAATAGTTTTTATAATTTTCTACAATTTTCTAACATTATCTACAATTTTCTAACATTTTCTATAATTTTCTACAATTTTCTAACATTTTCTATGATTTTTCTAATATTATCTTGTAATTTTTTTGATTTTCTAATACTTCTCTAACAATTTTCTAGTATTTTCTAATACTAAATCTAACACTAAATGTAATATATCAACACTAATCACTATAAGTAACTACACCTAAATGTACCACTAATCATTCCTAACAATAATTGAACTGATTGCTAATCTACTGTTTCAAAAAAATAATTACAACATAATTTATTTATAAAATGTAGAAAATTTTAGTTACCTACAGTCGCCGGCTTGAAAATCCGGCAAGGCTTCGCCGCTTTGCCTCTCCCTCACCCCTCCTCTCCCTCCCTCCCTCTCTTTTCTTTTTTTCTGGATTTTAAGTGAGGCAAATGAGGGGGTGAGGGGCAGCCAACAGCTTATATAGGGTCGGAGGGGGGCGGTCGCCCCGCCGGCGAGCGGCCAGGGCCCGCCGCCCCGCTGCCGGACGGCCGGTTCTCCAGGGACCTCGGTGCATTTTTTGTCGAGTTTTTTGCAGATAAGCTCCTGCCGGGCGGCCAGGTCCCGGCCACCCGGCAGCGGGGCGGCCGGGGTATATTCATGTAAATTTCGAACACGAAAATATATTTTTGTAAAAAACGAAAATAAAAAATAATAAAAAAAACCGCCCTCACAGATAGGCCTCCCCGGGCTAGGTTTTCAGCTCATATAGGCCCAGGTTTTCAGCCCAGCAACCGTACCACCCAAACAACAATCAGGCAGGCGCCACGCGGCACTTACTGGTACTATATAATCCCCTCACGAACGATCTCCCCAAACCCTACCCGCCGCCGCCGCTTGCTCCTCCTCCAAGCAGCGCCTCCGCTCCCATCTCCCGCGCCCGCCTCGTCTCGAACCCCCGCTCTCCCCTTCGACCATGGTGAGCATCTTCCTGGATCCTATCCGATTCTTCTTCATCTTCGTCATGCTAAGCTTTGTGGTTGTGGCAGGCGGACGGGGAAGTGGATGCGGAGGTGGCGGCCACGGGGCAGCCGAAGAAGAGGACGTTCCGCAAGTACAGCTATCGCGGCGTGGACCTCGACGCGCTCCTCGACATGTCCACCGACGACCTCGTCCAGCTCTTCCCCGCGCGTGCACGCCGGAGGTAACGACCTTCTTACGGCGGTGTCTCTTGCCGTTTTAGGCTTGGTCTCATGATCTGATCTGAAGTGTTCGATTGGAGCAGGTTCCAGAGGGGTCTGAAGAGGAAGCCCATGGCGCTCATCAAGAAGCTGCGCAAGGCGGTGGGTGTCTGGTTTACTTTTGCTCTGAGTTTAGTTCTGAATTGTGTGATGCGATGCTTGTGTAGGTCTGCTTGTGCTTGTATTGAGCTCTGAGTTGGATTGTTAACTGTGTGGGTGCATTACCGCTGGCATGGCAATTGTATTTCTTCTATATCAGCTGTATATTCCGCTTGATCATTTTAGGCTTTACCAGTTGAGGTGAATTGTCATTGGAACTGAAGGGATGCGTAGTGGTCTCTATCTATTGCCTTCTGTTCATTTAGTGTAGAGCCGCGTAATGTTGATTTAATGGAAGTAAACTGCAGGGATAGTTTTGTGCCGATGTTGATAGTATGTATAGGATGATAAATTCCCCAGTAATTTCTGTTGTGTTCCATTGAATATTGCATACTAGGCCGCATTCTATTTCTACCTGAAGCATATTTGTTGATTTTCATGTTTACTGCTCTGGAGCAACTGTTTTCATGTTTTAGATGTTGATTATTTTTTCTTTTAGAAAGCTAATACCTTGTAACTTATTGTGGCCTGACTCAAAATGGAAATTTATTTCTCAAATTGTTTATAGTTTGTGGGCTATCATATTTCTGACTAGGTGAACTCACATGAGTTGGCTGCCATATGTATTTATTTGCCTTCAGTAAAGCCACAGGGTTTCATGTGTTTGTTCATTTTTTTTGATAGGATTAGATTTGCTAGCATATATTATTAGTACAGTAGTTCTCTTATTATTAATATTCTAGAATGCTGATCATGCGCTCCTGCACGAAATTCATTTAAACAGAAAAAGGATGCACCTGCCGGTGAGAAGCCAGAGCCCGTGAGGACCCACCTCCGCAATATGATCATTGTGCCTGAGATGATTGGTAGCATCATCGGTGTCTACAATGGCAAGACCTTCAACCAGGTTGAGATCAAGCCTGAGATGATTGGCCACTACCTCGCAGAGTTCTCCATCTCGTACAAGCCTGTCAAGCACGGTAGGCCTGGTATCGGTGCTACCCACTCCTCGCGGTTCATTCCCCTCAAGTGAGGCCAGATATGGGGTTTTGTTCACTTCCAGAGTTTGGTTCTCCATGTAGTTTGGGCAGTCAGGTTGAACTCCATATACCTGAGATGTACTGAGCGTTCTATTCAGAACCTTTTATTAACTGTTATGTTATTTTGATGTATTATTTCAATCACCTTTTCACCATTTCGGCTCGTCGAATGAAAAGTTACTTTCATGTATCTAGTATCTTGTCTTTATCCATCCTTGCACTATATCCTGTTGCTGTACTTTTCTCTGCCATTTGGTCATGGCCTCGTCTTGTCATGCACTCAGGCTACTGGATCTGCTGGGATGAGAGTTGCAACAACAACAACATAGCCTTTTTTTTCTCTTTAGAAACTCGAAAGAAATAAGTTTAAGGTTCAGGCACATTGATAGTTAGTCTCCAAGCGCTCCTATCCAAAGCTATTTCTTTAGAAATATTTCAATCCTTAATGTCTCTTTTAACCTACTCATCCCACGTCAGTTTAGTTCTACTTCTACCCCTCTTTACATTATCGACCCAC
Source organism: Panicum virgatum (assembly GCF_016808335.1). Taxonomy (NCBI): domain Eukaryota; kingdom Viridiplantae; phylum Streptophyta; class Magnoliopsida; order Poales; family Poaceae; genus Panicum; species Panicum virgatum. The sequence continues at coordinate 4,091,443 of NC_053153.1, forward strand.
TCAAGAACCCCATTACGCACTGGCGCCTCAGGAGGTCTTCGTTGGACATGTCCAAACCATCTCAGCCGATGCTGGATAAGTTTCTTCTCAATTGGTGCCACCCCGACCCTATCCCGAATACCCTATCCCGAATAACTTCGTTCCAGACTCTATCCCTCCTTGTGTGCCAGCAAAACCACTGCAACATCCGCATCTCTGCTGCACTCAGTTGCTGGAATGAGAGTTGATTGCAGTTATATTTAGATAGATTGGTGCTCGCCTTGACAAATGATTGATACATTCATTAAAAATTATTTTCATGTCAAATTCGCACCAAGTTCTAAACCATTGTTTTTTTATGTTTATTTGTTGTTCGATTGGCAACTGGACTTGTTCTGCAACTGATTCGGTCGTATGGGTTCATTTGGCTCGTATTTTGTATGGACATTTGGCTCGTATTTTGTATGGACAGCAGTATAGTCCTGGTACTTTGAGTCCATTGTTCCACTCTAGTTCAGCTTAATCTGTGCCAGGCAAACAAAAAAAAATTAGTTCGTTTAGTTGAGAATTAGAAAGGATCAGTGGACTCCATCCCCAGTTCTATGCTATCGCCCATCCAGCTCCTCCCCAGCCCAAAAGCACCTTTCATCTTCAATCTCCACACCTCATTGCCCCTGTATTATGTCATGGTGCGTCCTTATTTTCCTTGAATGTGCTCAGTGCTTATGGTTAGTTAAAAAAAAAGGGTAACTCGTACTTAGTGTAAAAGAGAGCGATTCACCAGTCTCTAAATCCAACGAAGAACATATCAGCAGGGAGGTAAATAGACAACCGCAGGGTGACAAGGCATTGGAGAAGGCTCGTGATTGAAGCAGGCCGTAGGAGAGGCGATGAAATGCTGCGAGACCGGCTTCGATTCCAGATGCACTCAAGAGTCAAGACACAGTCCACAGCTTGCATTGCTTTTTGAAACGGCACTGCTTGCAGGGTTGCATCGTCTCTTAAAGCTCACGTTTTCATTTTATGTATTACGTTTAAACCATGCGAATTTTTATGCAAAAACATATAAAGACATCACCTGTCACAAAGTTTGGTGGATCAACCGATCAAGTATCCTAAAGTTTCAGGATTTTTGATATATGTTTGGAGTTCCTACAGTTGTGGCCCATATATAAAGAAATAGAAATTTGTTGCTTCCTAACTTTTGTTTTTTTTCCTTCTTTCCATTTTTGCGAGTGGCGGCTAATTTTGTTGACTAATGACTGTACTACAGTCTACCACCCTACAGCCGCGGGGTGCTACCGGCTGTTCCTTAGTTTTTGTAATTATAATAAAAGGACAAATCAGCAGTCAAATTCCCATTCGTTTGCCTTGTTTGTCAACCTCTACTAGGTTCCCGGTGTTTAGTTTTCACTTATTATCATATCCCTAGCTAGCTAGCCGCGTGGACCGCTGCTTTTTTCAATTCGAGACAAGACTAATTTACACTGGATTTAATTATTGTTCCCCCTCAAGGCATCTCCTATCATTCTAATCCTCTGCCTTTTAGCCTTGCCGCTGGCATCGTTAGTCAGACCGAGAACAGTGATGCAAGCCATGAATTAGAGCTAAAACAAATCAACAGTGCTTGCTTGCTCCCACTAATAACTGAATAATTTTGGAGCAGCCAAATTGGGAGTAAAATACCATCCTCTTGTTGCACTAGAAAAACATGAGGTGTACAGCCAATACCCCACTATCCTACTGCAAATTCATAAGAAATCCCTCTACTGCAGTACACAGAGCAACCAAGCTGTAACTTACTGACGAACAAGTTGCAACTGCATGGACTACGGAAACTGCAGAACAGAACAGACTGTACACACCGTATCCAGCCTTATTATGACTCCCGTTTTATCAATTTGATTCATTATACACAGATCAAATCTGCCAAGATATGCTAAAAAGCATAGACCACAAGCCCAGCAGATAAGCATAGCCCACAAGCCCAGCAGATAATCTCATCAAGCATTCAAGCAATGTCGAAATAATTGCTTGCCAGCTCTGTCTCTCCTGAACATAATCAGGATTAGAGTGTCAGTAAGATCCACGGCACGGGGGGCGCGCACATGCTTAGCGCCAGTAATCACCGGCGCTCATCGTGGGGGGCGCATTAAATGCCCTAACGATCCTGCGCATGTGGATATCTCACCAGGCCACGGCCGATCCAGCCAGATTATAGCAGCTGCTGACAGTTGCTTAACTGCATCGTCGGCTTCGTCGCGTGCTCTGCAACGACGAACAGCATGAGCGGGGGACTAAACTATGGAGCGTGCGCTATGATGGCAATGCCAATCAGGGCTCCACGGAATCCGCTCAACCGCATGCTGCTGATGGCTCGGCTCGGGGTTCGGAAAGTAAAGAGACGCGACGGCACCTATTTTATTGCAATTAGCTTTTGATCTGAAATGAAACTCGATCTCTTGTTATATTTTTTATTATTTCTATCATTTTCAATCCGGAATGAACCCATGTCTAACCGAACAAGCCCTAAAGAGGCATGGCAGGCACCTAATCACTCGTGCTTAGCTGCGGCTAGGAGAATCTGTGATTATTCAGCATGCAGCACTCGTGTGCCTCGCATCCATCCGCGGTAGATAGCCGGAAAGATCAGTTAGGTATGACGAAACAGGTTGGTCACGCGTGAATTCTGCAGGGAAGATCACACAGCAACAGTACTTTGCCGAGATCAAACATAAGCTAAGGTAGTAAGATGAACCAGACAGGGAGTCAGGGAGAGGGAGAATAAGGGTACAAGACTACGAGTTTACAACGATGAAATGATTTAGTTGGTCTTTGGCAATCACGAACCAGAGGCCTCGGCGAAAGAATTCGTCTAAACAAACACGAGAATCGATTCAGAAGCAGTGCGTGGAAGCCAATCAAGTCCTCGATCACTGTACATCTTGGAAAGAATTCAGGCTACTTTCAGTTACAGTTCGTCGCTCATGACAAGGAAGACGGGCTCGGATCCTCTTGGGCTTCTGCCGCGGTCGCGGTAAGCACCGAGGGGTCCAGCGGCTGCGCGTGGTTGTGGTCGTTCTCGTAGGTGACGATCAGCATGCTGGCGTCGCTGCGGCACCGCTCCACGTGCTTCCTCGCCGGGCAGTCCTTCTTGCTGCTGCACCGGTAGTACCCCCTGTCACGCACAATAGATGAGATCATGAAATGTTCATCACTCGTCTCGTTCAGAATCAGATACTAAGTAGTACAATGTGCCAAGTCTCTTGGTTTTATTTCCTTCTGAAATTAGTTGATTAGAATAACGTTTGTCAGAGTAATGATCATCGTCGGACTGCCAATTCTATTCCACGGGAATTTAGAAGAAACCAAGCACGATGGTGCAAAATGCAATTGGTCTGACAATGATCAAAGAGTAGCAGCAGAATGGCATAGACAAGACGGCATGGGAGCTTGATTGGCACAAGGGGAAACTCATTGAGTACCAAGGAAACAATGGTGTGAAGACAAATCCTCAAGATACCTTGGGTGAGGAGAGCCTTTGATATGTTTCTGCCCATACTTCCTCCACGAGTAGTTATCGGCCGGAATATCGGCGTTCTTGTCGCTGATCGCCGGCACCCTCACCACCCTCTTCTCCCTCGGCTTCCTGCGCAGATTTGATTCGCCAGCAACAGATCACAATCGCAGCATCACTGCAAAGAACAAAACCCAAACCAAAGATGCGAAATGGAACTTACTTTTTCTTTGGGCAATGGCACTTGACGCTGCCGTCCTCCCCTCTCTTGGCGCACGCCTTCTTCGCCGTGGCGGCGGAGCTCGTCGTGGCGTCGGACATGCTGATCAGCTGGCTGCTGATGGAGGTGAAGAAGGAAGTCGCCGCCGAGGAGGTGCACACCGAGTTGTTGTCGAAGCTGAAGCTGACCACCTCCTTGGCAGCGCCGCCGCCGCCGCCGCCCCGGGGAAGCGGCACCGGCACCTCGATGTGGAACTGCTCCCCTCTCGGCGTCTGGTCGAACTGGAAGCTCTTCTGCTTCTTCGCCTGCTGCTGCTGCGGCTGGAACTGGATATGAGCGGCGATGGTGGTGCAAGGATTGGGCGAGGGGGCAGTAACAACTGTCGAGGTGTTCTTCTGCGCCGCCGCCATGGCCGTAGAGGGAAGCACGCCGCAAGAGTTCAGCTCCAGGAGTGGCGTCTCGAGGAACATGTTCGTGTCGAACTTCTTGGCCGCCGCTGGTGCCGGTGCCACGTTGGCACAAGGCGATACCAGGACCGCCGGCGCAACGCTTCGCATCGTCGCCGCAGTTGGCGCCGTCGACGGCGGTGACGGAGTACTACTGACAAGGTGCCGGCCGTTGGGAGTGTGGACCGGTGCCAACGACGGATGGTCCAAGAAGCAGCTTGCATCTACGCCGACGGGAATCGCCGGACTGCTCTTGCCGATCCTTGCTCTGGCATGGCCGAGCCTGTCGCTCAGGACGGCGACCACCTTGCTGAACCGGGCGACCACCTCGTCGGTCTCCGCGGCTACGGGCATAGGCCGGAAACCATCGCCAGCGGACAGCGAGAGGAAGGCGACGAGCTTCTTGCAGCTCTCCACGGCAGCCTGGTTGGCTTCCTCCACCACCTCCATGGCGATATCAGGAACTTGAACCTACCAAGAATCCAAGTGATAGTAGCACACACACGCTAGCTAATCTTGATGTAGTGCAATGGAGTATCAAGGTGACCAAAATCGATCAGAGATCAGATTTTGACCATGGACTGAAGATGCAACGATGCAATATAGATTTGCACATGAATTGGTACCAGAGGATATGAATGGAGTGGAGAGAAAGGTAGCAAGAATTGCAGCAATGGCGGCGTTGGAAGGGGTCTTTGCAAGATCTTTGTGTGAACTTATACAGGGAGAACAGATGCGAGGCAGTCTCATTGGGTCCTTCACTTGTGCAGGAAGTAATTCTCGCGAGTATGATATTCCAAATGGGAGTGAGAGGTGGAGCACGATCGGAATAAAAAAATAGGAAAGTCAACGAGGGCGATGATCAAATGATCAGGGCCGTCGGTATGATGGACGGTCCAGATGCCTTGTGATTATTTCAAACAAAGGTGTCAAGACACCCATTCCGAGTTATCAACTATATCCTCTTGTCTTTTCTTTTGTTTTTTAAGCTTGTCAATTATGGGCGTAAATTAAAGCTGACAAGGTGATAGAGAAAAATGATAAAAATGGTTTTAAATTAGAAGCTTTCTCAGTGAAGACTCAACTGATGTTGACTTTATGTATTCTCCAGCTCAGTGTCTGAAAGGATCAACAATTCGACATCGTGTGGTTACTGAAAATGTCAATAGTTTTTGTTCGTTGCGACTTGTGAGTGCATGTCCCACAAATTAAAGCTAGCTGTTCAAGTACTCCAGCTTGACGTCATATCATACGATTTTGATAAGAATTGCCTGATAGTTCAATAAGAAAAACTCCTGTAACCGATGTATGATAACGATACGATATGAAACGCAACCAAAACATTAGTGGAGTAGTATAGTATACTAGAGAAAAATTTAGGGGGGGGGGGGGGGCAATTTCGGTCTGGTGGGAAAGCACAATAGCGATCAGAGTCAACCCAGCCCATCTGTGGCTGTGTTTAGATCCCTGGAAAAGTGGGAGAAAAAGTCACATTGGACACTGTATCATTTTTCGTTTGTTTGTGGTAAATATTGTCCTACCATGACCTAACTAGGCTCAAAAGATTCGTCTCGCAACGTACATCAAAACTATGCAATTAGTTTTTTTATTTAATTACATTTAGTACTCCATGCATGGGTTATTTGTTATATTTAATGTTTCGATGTGATTTTGATGTGATGGAAAGTTTGGATTTTTTGGGAATTGGGGGATCTAAACACACCCTGTAAGGAACTTGCTCCGGGCCATTGGATCAGGATCGTCGACCATCTACTTACAACGGAAGTGACAGTTCAGAGCCTTTTTTTCCCAAGCAGGAGCACGTTTAAGAGCGTTTCATCGTAAGTTGACCAGTCACGTTAAAATAAGTTTTATTAAGAGATCCTCGTAGCGTCAGCTCAAAAAAAAAAAAGAGAGAGAACCTCATAGCGTCTTGATCCCTGAAAGAGAGGGGGGAAGGATGTCCACGTGTTGACTTTTGGTTGGTCAGTTGTTTTCTTTTGTTCATCTTGGAAGTTTCAACTGTCTTTTTTTCAGTGACTTTCGTGTCAGGTCCACCCCATCGGGCCGCCGCATCAACTCGGGAGAGCCGAGCCCATTTCTTTCGGAGTCAGCTCTGGCCCATCGCATCACCATCGTGCTTACTAGTACTATACTGAAAGAAGACTTGAAGAGCCCAAGGCCGTCTGGGCTGTGGCCGGCTACCTAGCCATAATGGTCCACGTTTTTAGTTTTTACCATTTGGCACTTGGTCACTAACCGGACGCTACCAGCTTTGACTTTGAGTCACCCTACCAGTTATCGCCGAGGCATCTTCGTAATGAGATTGGGTTCCAGCCGAGGGTCATTTGGTCTTGGTCAGAGTGGTATGGACTATTAAGAGTAGCATGCGCGCCAGGCGGCTTGAGGAGCGAGCCAGCGAGGAGCCGGCGAGCGCCACGGCCGCCGCCCGCCGGAGAGCGATTTTCTTATACCCGTAGCGGTGCACGCCCGTCGCCGCCGCCGCCGCCGAGCGAGCTAGGGTTTGAGGGGAGGAGGGAGGGGGCGGCCAGGGAGGGTGGGAGGTGGGCGGAGCGGCCGCCGGCAAGGTCGCCGGCGGCCGGAGTGGTGGCGGGAGGCGGCGGCCTTTAGGTTTTCGGGTTGCCGGGGTTGGGAGCGGTAGCTGCAGACCATAGAGGAGGGGGCCGGGGGTGGCGGCGGCCCGGGGGTGGCGGCGGTGCGGCCGGACGGGCCGAGGCAGGACAGCCGGTGGGCCAGTGGCCGGCGGCGGGAGAAGACGGCGTGACGGTAGCGTGCTCGGTTAGGGATGGCGGCGGCGGAGGCCGCCGGAGCCGGGGGAGGCGTACGGTGGCGGGGGCGGCGGAAGGAAGAAGGAAGGAGAAAGAAGAAAGAAGAAGGAAGAAGAACAGTAGAGGAGGCGCTGTCCGCTCGCGACGCTAGCCCGGCCGGCCGGAGAGCTACCAAGCCCGGCCGGAGCGACGGGCGGCGACAGAGGTCGCCGGCGGCGAGGTGCCCCCGGACCAGACAGGATGATGTGGGGTTTCCGCAACCTTTTCTCTGCTACTTCACCACGCCACATTCGGTTCCGACTTGATCTCCGCAAAATTCCCTAATCCCCTTCCCTCTACAGTACTCGAGAAAGGCGGAAGGGGGCGGAGCTGTAACAGCCCAGTCCCAAATATGGCTAAGTTCTACTCTGCACGTTGAGTAAAACACGCACTCGCACCAACCCCGCTTACGCTTTCATCCTCGCTTCGCGTAAAAGGGTTAACCCGGAGGGTTGAAATGCACTTGGCACTTGGGTTTATATGTTGGTGAGACTCACTCTCAACTAGCGAGGTGGGATAACTCCCCACACTCACGCCATGCCACTCACAATTGGGCCACTAGTGGGCTCAAATTCATCCTTGTTGGGTCGGGATGTCACAGGAGCCGTTTCCGGCGTCGATCCGCCCGATTCCCCTCGCCGGAGGCCTCTCCGGAGGCAGCTCGGCTAGGGAATCGAGTGGATCGGCGGCTGGTGCAGTTTTTTGCTTCTAGTTTAGGTAGGACTAGGTAGCTAGGGTGCCGGTGGAGCGAGCGTCTCTGCTTTCATTCGTCTTCGGGTGGACGTGGAGGAGTTCGAACCATGGCGGCGTATTTTGCTCCAGATGGCCTTCGGGCCGTTGGTGTGCCAGATCTTCCTGTGCTGCGGGTCCAACGGCGGTGGCGTTGAAGACGGCGGCTTCTGGTTCGTCTGCTTCTTCTCCTTATGGGTCGGTGGCAGCATGAGGTGTGGGTTTTCCGGCGGCGTTCGGATGAGGGAGACGGCGTCGCGTTCGTGGAATAAGGTACTCCGGACTCCTCTCTTCTTCGTCGTCGTACGCTCCGGCGGTGGCATTGGGTCCGTGAGGTTGGGGCATCCTAGATCCGAGGTTTCTGCGCAAGCTTTGGGTCCCCTAAGTCTATGTATAGGAGTCCTTGTTGTCCATGCCGGTTCTGGGGGCGGTGGCAGTGTCGTCGGCTTTCCGGCGTGGAGGTTCCTCTACCAGGGATGGGGAGGATTGGATGCAGGGGAGGAGGAAGATAGGCGGGCCAGAGCTGCCTGGCCGGCTCCGGTGTCGGAGAAGCGTGGGGTTCGTCCCCGACTGCGAACCACCACGAGTATCAGGTATCGGTTCCATTTGAAGCCTTTGTGCGAGGGAAGCTTCTTCGGCTTGGGTTCTGTGCTTGCTCTTTTGTACTCTGGCGATCGACTGGTCGACGGTTTGGTGAAGGCGGCGGCACTTCCGGTGAGCACGGGGATCCTTGGGACCTACTTGTGTTTTGTTGTTTTTCTAGGATCCTCTGTATTGTTTGGTTGCAACTTTTGTATACTCTATATCCTCTACGGAGGCGTCTGTATTCGTACGTTTTCATGAATGTTTTTCTTTCTGTATAATATAGACATCTTTGCAAAAAAAAATCCGGTTCCGACTTTTCTACGCTGTTTGGGCGGCCAGGCACGTGCCGTGTCCTCTGTCCTTCCAGCCCATTCTGCGATTGCCCCCGGCGACCGGCCGACGAGTGCCGTCTAAGCCGGGGACGGCGGCCGGGAAGACGGGGCTTGGCTCAACGTGGCGTGGGCGTGGGCTCGCCCGTCGGTACGGTGGCTGTTTCTCCGTGTCCGGAGCCAGCAAACATCCGTTGCGCGACACGACACTGATGGATGGCTACTGTTCTGAAAAGCTGTAGGGATAGGCTCCTGCTCCTCGTTACACAGACGCTGCATGACTCGATGTGATTTGTTCAAAACGAAGAGCTATCCTAGGAGGAAAACTTAGCTTCGAGTAAGAGATATTTCTCCCTCATCTCTTTTTTTTCACAAAAAGAGAGATTTCTTTTTGAAGGATATAAGGCTCAAGTGCGTGGAAACACATAAATTTGACTGAACTTTGCAAAAGCGAGCCAATGCTTTTTTATTGTTTTAAAAGAAATTCTCATGTAGCCACATGGCGCACCGTACACCCATGATCATTTGCACCTGGAGGAGGTTGCACTTGTTCCACTCATGTTAGTAATGCGCACAATTTTCGATTCCATAAATCTATAAATCTTTGATTAAACGGATTTGATCTGTGGACGCTTTATACGTAACTTGGAGAACCCTAAAAAAAAGTTACCAATAGTATCTTCCTTTCATTCATCTTGGAAAAAGTTTCAATTACATTTTGTTCGGTAAACGGCTAAAGTATGTGACGTGCACTGCCACCGGGCGAGTCGAAACGCAGCATCAAACGAGTCACAAGAGCTGTCCGGTATAGTAGTGAGCTGTAGCTGTCCGGTGTCCGCCGATTGAACCATAGTGCAGTGTGGCGCGATCGCTTTCCGAATTGTGTTGAGCAGGCTATTGCCCATGATTGTAATACGGTTGTGAGCAATTAATATAAATCTCTCTTTACTCGAAAAAAAAAGAATGGCACCGCTGCCACAGGAGAGCTCGTCGACCCATGGAAACCCTCTGCTTTTCCATGCGCTATGTCCTTCCCGCGATTCTTGCGATTGCGCTAGGGGTTCCGTCGCTTCCGCTGCAGCCCTGCGCGGCTGCGCGGGATCATGCCGCCCAAGCCGACCCGCCGGCCGCGGCAGCGAGCCGGAGAAGGTCGGGAAGACGTACGGGTTCAACCGTTCAACGTGGGCACGTCCGGTCGGTTGGGTGTCCGTTTCCCGTGTCCGGAACCAACGAAACACACGTCGCCTGACACGAGATTGATGGCTACTGTTTCGAAAGCTGCAGCAGAAGACCAGCACGACTCGAGGGCAAAGCTTCGGTTTTGTTTGCAAATATGGTCCTTTAATTTCTTTAATTTAAAACGATATCCTAAACTTTTTTTATAAAAAAATTACGGACGGAGTACTTTCGATCTTTGTAGGTTTCCGTACTTCTATGAGATGGTGCATCTTCTAATTTCGATGGATTTTGCACGAGGAATAACATCATGTTCAACAAGGACAGTGCCCAAGATCATGTGCCAAATTTGGTTTCACAGAAGGAAAAAGAAAAAAAAAGCAATCTGCCAAATGTCTACCGATAGGGAAATTTTCTTGCATGGATACACCGACGATCGTGTCTTCTTTATCATTCTCAGTAAGCCAATTGAGTGCATGCATTGCATGATCGTTCGCAGTTGGGAGAAGGTTGTGGCACTCATGTTCGCACGCCCAAAACCATTTCCATTTTTTTCAATGGTTTTGATCTGCCGACGCTGCCTGAAAATGACATTAAATGAGCCAATTGGCCACTTGAAAATCAATCCCCAAACCTTTCCCCTTCTCTCTCTCTCCATTCAGATCCGCTTCAGAGCGCCCCCGATCGAAGAAGCCAAGCAGCCAGCCCGAACACAACTCCGCAAGCCACCGCACCAATCCACCCCGCCCGAGGCCCGATCCAGCGCCAGCCCCGCCGGCTAGGGCTCGCCCTCGCCCTCGCCTCGCCCCGCCGGCGCGCCATGTCCTCCTCCTCCGCGTCGTGGTCGCGCTACGGCGCCGTCCCCACCTCTCCCCTGCCCCCGCCGACCAGGCCGGAGGGTGTCGCGGCCGCGGTGGCGGTGGCAGACGGGGCAGCAGGCGGCGAGGAGGTGGCTCCCGCGCCCTCGTCGTCGCCGGCGGCGACGGCCACGGCGGCGGAGGCCGGGGTCGCCTTCTTCTCCCGCGCGCGGGCGTTCGCGGGGTCCGCGGCGGGGCGGCCGCGCGCGTGGCGGGAGGTGCTGGACCCGACGGCGTTCTCGCGCCCCAAGAGTTGCGGGGAGGCCCGGGCGCGGGCGCGGCGGAACCTCGCCTACTTCCGCGCCAACTACGCGCTGGCGGCGCTCGTGCTCGTCTTCCTCGGCCTCGTCTACCGCCCGGTGTCCATGCTCGTGTTCCTGGCGCTCTTCGTCGCCTGGTTGGGCCTCTACTTCGGCCGCGGCGAGGGGGAGCCGCTCGTCTGCCTCCGCCGCGAGGTCGACGACCGCGTTGTGCTGGCCGTGCTCTCGGCCGTCACGGTGCTCGCCGTCGCGCTCACCCGCGCCGGGCTCAACCTCCTCATCTCGCTCGTCGTCGCCGCAGCCGTCATCGGCGTGCACGCCGCGTTCAGGGTGAACTACTACCTCGACGAGAGGGACGCGTTCGACGTCGCCGGCAGCTCATTCACCGATAACGGATATGGCTACACGCTCCCGAGATGATAAGAAGCGGAGGCAATTCAGCTGATGAGATTATTGTTGATTGTGTTCTTGGATGAGGCTGGGGATTCTTCATTCTTGGTGGTTCTGATCCATCCCTGGGATTTTGGAAGGTGTTCATTGAAGCTGTGATGTTCTTACTACTTTTGCAGCGTGTTCTTAACTTCATTTGTAGTTTGCATGCTGTGTATAGCAATTTTCAGGTTCCTTTTGATTTGTATGTAGTATTCTGTAATTTCTGTGCATTTCTGAGGTGATTGGGATTTGGGATTATTTAAATTGCTTTGAAGACAAATTGCAGAGCATCATCTGCCGGGAAGCGACTGTATATCACCAGTTAAACACTTTTATAGGAGTATTAAACTAAAACAAATGCAGGGGAGCTAGCATACAAATATAGCAGGAGATTCATATGAATAGCTTAGCTATGAACTTTGATCAATATGAATAGCTCATTTCTGAGGTGATTGGGATTTGGGATTATTTAAATTGCTTTGAAGACAAATTGCAGAGCATCATCTGCCGGGAAGCGACTGTATATCACCAGTTAAATACTTTTATAGGAGTATTAAACTAAAACAAATGCAGGGGAGCTAGCATACAAATATAGCAGGAGATTCATATGAATAGCTTAGCTATGAACTTTGATCAAGTGCCAAGTGAGCATAAATTGTGGAGCGCGTATATGGAAATGCAGAAAGTAAAGCTGATGATGGTCATCCCTGCTTGACAAGATGTCCAGAAAGTCTCACAAATTTCACAATTGGTTCATGCCTTCATAGCAGTACACAAAAGATTATACCCCTCTGTGATAAATCACTGTCCACAAAAACTATAACACCAGTGCTATGATCCTGTTGGTGTTAACCACTTAACCATCCTCCTCCCGTTAGATGTACAAAATGTCTGTATACAGTTGACAAAATGCTGGAAGAGTCCAGTGCCGATCACATGCAAGCGGCTCAGCGCTTGGCGTCGATGGCTTCCTTGAGCTTCCTCCCGAGCGCGTAGGCAAGCGGAGGCGGCACGGCATTCCCGATCTGCCTGTGCTTGCACTGGATGTTGCCCGCGAACCGGTAGCTGTCAGGGAAGCCCTGCATACATCGACCATGCAAATAGGATTAGGAGATTCAGAAGAAGAAACGCAAAAATGCTCTAAAGTATATCAAAAAGTGCCCTCAAGTCTGAACCTGTGTGTGGTTCTCGTTGGATAATTCAGACAATATAAAGCAGGCAAAAGCTACTAAGCATTGATAATTTAGGTTACTGAAGTAGGATTAGTTGTTGCAGTGCCAATTGGCGAATTACCTGAGACCTGGCACACTCACAGACTGTGATGATCCTGTCCTGCTCAGGGTGGAAGCACATGCCGACCTTGCCCATAGGCTGGGGATCGGTCACAGAGGTGGGGAAATTGCCGTCCCAGTCCAGCCTTCCATACAGCCCCTTCCACTGATTGTGCCTTTTGGCTGTGTTGGGCAGGCACCAGGGTATCAAGTCCACCAGTTGCCCGGTTGACAGCTTCACCTTAACCATTGGAAATGGACAAAACCGGGGGGGGGGGGGGGGGGGGGGGGGGGGGAGGGAGGGTGGTGGGCGCCAGGAGCATAATGTGGTTACCTTCTTATCTGGCAGGTCATGCCAGTCACAGCCAGGTCTCTTGGAATGTGCTTGCACCTGATGAGATTCAGCTCGTTCATCTCCTTGGAGAACCTGATGAGATTCAGCTCGTTCATCTCCTTGGAGATGTGGTCATTCAACGACATCGTGTTGCGTCTGATCTTCTTCTGGAACCATGACACTGGCTCGCTCCCATACACCACAGAAATGAGTAAATCGAGTTGATACTACAAGACCAAGGGCACCAAGAGAAGAAAGCGACCAGAGTGAAGTTGCAGTGACACTGACTCATACCTGTATTGTTGGCTTGCTGGCGCCATTTTCCACAGGTGGGAGATCCCCAACTGTATCTCTAACTGTTATTGACCGGAAAGGTGCCCCTGCGGCAGTGCTCTTGACAGCCGCATAGTATTTGCCATCGGGTAGGTTTATCTTTAGCTCAGGGCTAGCAAAGACGTGCATTGGTTCAGGTGCAGCAGCCCAGATGAATGCCCTTTTCCTGGACTGGGCGACACCATAAGCACCTGCCTCTAGAATGCCAAATCGAACCTGAAAATGAGAAGGAAAAGGCTCCAACATTCAGTGTTGAACAAAATGCTAGAATGCAAGTACTAGAAGAGAAAAATGGCAAGTACCTGGTATCCCATCTCAAGGAGTGATGCAAGTGTTAGTCTGAAGGTCTGGCCTTTGTTGAACGAAACAAAGTTCCTGACATTTTCTAGGAGAAGAATCTAGGGCGGAAATATTCCGCAAAAGAGAGGAATGCTAGGATCATCTCACACTGAACCTTGCTCCAGGGACTTTGATTGAATCTGTTCATTCCAGAAAAACCCTGCAAAAAGGATGCGCAGAAAAGTCATGTAATTGGTTTAGAAGATTGAATAAGCATAAAAATGTGTCCTGTTCAGAGGAAAAACAACATACCTGACATGGAGGTCCACCATTGATAAAGTCTACTTCGCCAGGCACAGGCAGATCCTTGGTCTTCCCATTAGAAACTTTTGATGCCCGTTCAACAGCCTCAGAAGTAGAGATGCAATCATCAGCATCACCACACTTATCCATTATTGCCCTACGCGACAATGCTCAGAAATGAGTTGAAGACACAGTATGCATGGATAATCATATCCATAAGAATGAATTGCGCGTACTTCAAAATCACATTGCAGTTTTCCACAAATACTGCTGCTTCTGGATGATTTTCACCAAATGCTTCCCCAGCAGGCTCTTCATATTCAATTGCCCACTTTGTTTGTGATGCCCCTACAGAATTGTATGGTCAGAAAGTAAACAAATGTGGTAGTCAAGGTGTTCCCGTCAACCCACATCAAAATCTGCACAACAAATGCATACCAGATAGCTGCAATCCTTCAGATAAACCTCCGCAACCAGCAGAAATATCAAGAGTTGCAAGAGTGTTCTCTGATAGCACATCCTTCTTTTCGTCTGAACCAGCTAGCTCATCCTCACAAATTTGCTTTCCTTTATTCTTCTTCGAAGTGGAAGGTGCCCTCCTTATTAGTGACATGATTTTAACATTGGGTGGAAGCTAGTTCATGATAAAGCAAGATAAGTTCAATTAACCATCTAAAGAAAAATTTCAGGAAAAAGAAGTCTAAGCTACTGAGAAAGGGAAGACGTGAGATTCAGAATGTCTGACCTGTCGACGATCTGCACGTTACCATCTGCATCATGCAAGGTGAAATCAATGAGTTTTCTGGAAGGTCGACGATCTTCAAGTGCTGTTTTTGTCAACGTAACAGCATCTATTTCCCATTCTTCCACCCTACTTTCCTTGACTGTGATAAATAAATCTTTTTCAGATAAGTTCAATTCCTTCTCTTTGAAATTAGAACAGGCAGCTGCCCTCTTTGGTCTCTTGCACACGACAGGCTCATCAGTGGTGCCCTTGCTCTCTGTTTTAGCCTCATGTTCAGTCACCATTTCTTCATTCTCGGTGAAATCAACTTCCGTATTCTGAAGCTTTGCTTTGCGCTTCTTTGTTACTGAAAACAAGAAGAGCAATGAACACATTAAAATAGCCGAATGCTAAGGAAGAGACGATCTGAAACACATGCATTCATTTAAACATGGAAAAGAGTTTGAAAAACAGAATTTATTTAATAGACTTTAAATAAGTTTATGCAGAAATCAACAGCTCAATTCACGCAGCAAAAGATGCACCATGCTGAATCAATTTGTTAGTACATATAACCAAATCTAGGCATGCCTAACTAATAACATGAGTGAATATGCTGCCTACCCAGATACTTAAAACTGCAGGTCAGGCAAGATGATGATGAGTGGATGAAGTTAGAAAGACAGGACTTGGGACGTTTTGTATACTTGTTTTTTGCAAGAGACGTTTTATAAACTATACTAATTTAGTTGCAGACTGGTAAATCCCTAACTACATAAAGACTGGACACAATAGTATGATTGAATTGAAAAAGGAAGACAGTTGCAGAACTTCAGTATCAAACTATCAATTCTGCACAAATGGATACATAAGTACCGCAACGTTGCTTGTAGCATACTAGGATATCCTGGCTCCTAGCAGACTAGCATGTCCTGAAATAAGGATGGTTCTAAGACTCTAAATGTAATCATTGAACTAGCCAGTATCCATGAGGCCTCATAAACACTAGTGTTTAAGCGCATACAGTGACATTGAGTTAAATTTGGTGCTTCAAAGGGTTCCTTTGAGAAGTGTTTCAACTTTCTAGTGCTCACTCTTACCCCCACCTATATTTCACCGAAGATTGCAAATAAATGCAAACAGAAACCTTGATCAAAGCAACGGCCACTTTGCCTCCTTGGCATTGACATGAGCTCAACTGCTCAAGCTATGGCAGAATGTGATCAAGGAAGGGGACAGCATGAATGATAGTGAGGGAGACAATGGTGAGAAGGAAGGAAGCGGTGGAGAGGACAAAGGAATGAAGAACCCAACTCAAGAGATAGCAAGTTGATTCATGTAGTAGCAGTTTCATGATGAGTTGATGACCTAACCGCAATGAGAAATTGAGGACAATCTGTATTAAGGCGTATTGGGTTGTCCCCTTTGTTTAAAGTAGAAATTGAAGTTGATGCTTCCTAATTCATATCAATATGTATCAGAGCCATCCTAGCATTTTTTTCACAAACATGCAGGAGAGCTGCATATCATTATCAAAGTACAGGCACAACATAAACTGGAGAATTGATTCAATTGAAGTAACCTAGCTGGCATATACCAGCCTTACATCTTTAATGCATAAACAGAAAATAATTGTGCCCCAGTTCACACCCTCATATAGTGCACTACAGAATTCAATGATAAAGAAAAGTGATATATTGCAGTTACAAGGCAGTGGGAACAAGGCCTGTAGCTGTAGCAACAGCAGGATACGGATGCTTCGCCATAACACCTCTGTAAAGTTTAGAATCAAGCAAATATGTCAACAAACATTTATAAAACAAGTATGTCAAACATCGGATTGCAAGCTAAAATGTTTTTAGCAATTAAATTAGGAATTAACATAATAGGAAACAATAACTTCACTAAAAACATGATGATGATGCTTTGGTGAATGTTTTGCTGCTCGACCCTACTGGAATAACTACCTTGTTACATGGATTTAAAGCATAGCAACTAATATGAGAGCAAAATCAGAAGCATATTAAATGCAACTAATCATGTGCTCCTTTTGGAAACATATGATAATTTAAATTTTTACAGGTCAAACCTCCTCAACTTTGACTATCAATATATTTGTTACTATATAGATTTGTTGTGAAAACAATACAATAGTCTAAGTGCCACATATTCTTGAGCACAGGGGTACCCCTGTGATGTAATGAAAATATGAATAATTGGAAAGTACACCTTTCAATTCAATCATATCAAAATGTTGGAATAAGAAAACACATTATCACCACATAACAATTAGGTTACACCAAGTTGTGCACCCGCTCACTCATTAAATATGGTACTATAAAAAGATTGAATGTGAGGATTGTTTCGTTAAATACAGCGGGACCGTAGCTAAATGCCATCTTGTTTTCATGACTAGAGCAGAGTTTAGCGCTAACAAACAATAGAGCAGCAACAACAGTAGGTACTTCTTGCAAATCAGAGAGGCACAGGTGCCAAACCAAGCGAAACAGAGCTCGCTACGCAAACCGAGCGAGCTGCTGGGCGCCGCAAAATGCAGCCCAGTGCCGGGGAAGCTTCTCCCGGCGACGATCCCCAGCGCGATCGGAGAAACGACACACCCGCCTACAGCACGGAAGGGAACCCCACGCCCAAAACCCTCGCGGAAGCAGTACTGCAAACGAAGCGAGCGAGCGTCGACAACGTGCTCACCGAGAGCAGCGAAGAGGAGCAGCTCCCCTGGCGACGAGAGGGGCAGCGCTCGTCGGAGGCGTGTTTCTGCGGTGGCGGCGCGCGGCGAAAGCAGCGTGGGGGAGGCGAAGCGCGAGGCGGAGAGGGACGGAGGGAGAGTGGGAAGGAAAGGAGGGGGAGTGGGGGGGTAATAATGGAGCGGAGAGGAAGGATGCGAGGCGACGCGGGGGTTTTGAGTTTTGAGCGGAGGTCGTGGGGGACCATTTTGGCGCCCGTGCGCGGGCGGGGGTCCTAATATTTCCGCGTCGATTTCGGGAACTGGGCTTCGGAAATCGGAGAGCGAAGATCTTGAAGAACAAATGCTCTAGTTGCATTGCAAACGATACTTCGAGATGTTGTTTTCTGAATCCTTTGATGCAATGCGAACCTCTTTATAAGATCAATATCACGTTCATTTGATCATAGTCATATCGTGATTCCTCGGACTGGTTCCCCGTAATTTGTTCGGTTGTTATGAAACATTTTCTATCTATCCATTTGCGGTAGCAACACAAAGACGGTGTTTATGATGGTAATGTATAAGTAACTAAATGCAACTTTGCTGCAGAAGGACTTGTAGCATAGTGATTACAAGAACTTCGGTAGCACCTCAGGTCCTGATCCGATTCTCCATGGAAGCGAATTTTCTAGGATGTAACGTTGTTATGCTTTCAGTGGTAGGCGATGTTCTCCTCGCAGTGACTTTGTTAATCTCGATGATTTACCAGCTTAGTCTTCAAAGATGCTCATATGGATAGGATTTGCTCATATGCATTCATTGGGGGAGACCGAATGAGTGTGTGCGTGTTGTGAGTATTTGAGTTATACCGTGTAATTAATAAAATACAACTTTGCTTCTATTGAACCAACCCAACAACCTATTTATTGTAGGACTTGTCTATTGTGTTTATCTCCAGACGAGATGGACTTGCCATGCAACCAAGCCTTATTGAACTTTCTCTAAGTTGTCCTCGCAACATACTTGCAAATTATAGCAATTAATTTCTAAATTCAAATAACCACTTGACTAGAAATTGTTCATTCACCTTCACAAAGACATCGGATCAATTTGGAAAACATTTTATCAGGTACTTCCTCTCAGTCTGTCTCATGTGGAACATTTTCAATTTTGATTGTTAATAGTTAGAATATTATAAAAGATTAACAATGTAAAAAATGTTGTTACTTGATTCATTGGGAAACTAGTTCTCATATAATGTTCTCATATAATGTGACTCATTCAATTTAAAATAATTAATTTTCAAGAATCTCGTAGTTAGGCCTTGTTTAGATCCCAAAACGCAAAATGCAAAAATTTTGTAAATCGCTTGCATGATATACTAAATGTAGTCAAAAAATAAATCGCATTACACAAATGGACTGTAAATCGCGAGACGAATCTAATGAACCTAATTATGATGCGACCAGACACTAAATTGCTACAGTAATGCTACAGTAATGTGTTCTACTTATGGATTAATTAGGCTCATTAGATTCGTCTCGTAGTTTACAGACGAGATCTGTAATTAGTTTTGTGATTAGTCTACATTTAATACTTCAAATATTGAAGATTCCCTTCCAAAAACACAAAAATGCAAAGTGATCTAAACACACCCTTAGAATTGAAAAGAATTTACTTATGACTTACAAGAGAGTACTTGTTTTCAGCGGGCCACACTTTGCTTAACTTTTGGGGACATCAGGCACCAAGCAACCAAGCATACCCTAGATCAATATTCAATGTCTTTACTTCAGGCCAAATCCTCAATGAGGACTATTTCAAGTGCTATTATGTAACCGAACAATACAAGTACTACCTCCGTCCCAAAATATAAGTATTTATAGATTTCTGCTGATCTTGACCATTCGTCTTAATCAAAAAATTTGTAAAAATATTATTTATTTTGTTATGACATGTTTTATCATAGTATATATTTGAAGTATATTTTAATTTTTTTTATTTTTTCTCAAATTTTTTGAATAAGACGAATGGTCAAACATGATCAGCAGAAGTCAACAAATGTTTATATTTTGGGACGGAGGTAGTACTATACATCACATGATCCATGGCGACAAGCCCCTCGCTTACAGCTCAACTGCACCCAATGACTCAACAACTTATACAATTACAGATTTATAGTCACACAGCCTAGGTACATACACACTTCGTCAGTGAAAAAGAAAAGGAAAAGAATGGATTACACTAGATAGGATCATAGGCCAATGCCTTAAACTAGAGGATAAAAATAAGCCCAACAAGGCTTCTAAGCTGTAACACTAACATCTATGTACATGTTAAGATGCTCAGAGCAATCAAGGGCTCCTATGAATGAAATGCCGCGTCGCTGCTTCAGAAATGAAGAGGAAGCTCTTGATCAGTCTTGGTTATTTTCAGTTTCAGGTTTGGACGACCCTGACCTGCCATAGAATACCTTCGCAATGAATCCATCAGCAGGTGTGCCTACAGATGACCGCACTCGGCCCTTTTGTCCTTTGTTAAGCCAGCAACCTGCTAGATCGTGCAGTGTCATTCCTGGGCTTACTGGCTTGCCACCGCACAATATATCCACCTGCAAGAACAGACACCTCTGTTGGTACCAGATGAACGTGGAACAAAATGGCCGCTGCCACGGTTCCACAACTATATCATCAACCAACGCCAAATGGTAACAAAGTTTATCAAAACATGCTCAAATGGCATTCTTAAAAAAATGCTCAAATGACATTCTTGAAAAAAAAACATGATCAAAAGCATTGAGTTATGCAAAGTTTGGGGGCTATTGCACTTATGGAAGCTATGTACTGCACACAGCTTTGCTACTTGTTATCAGCTGTATTGAACAAGGAACTGGGTTTGGGTGGTCTTATTATTCGCTTTCGTAGATGTTCACCGCAAACAGAATGACAAGAAACTCATCAAACTGGAACCAGCTTCAAGGAAGCAATATTTGAAAATGAGAGGTTGAGTTTTTCCAGGATAATTCAGATATCAATATATCATAATGAAACGATATACATTGTTTTTTCAAACATAAGTAACTGGACCTTATGAGACGTAACTAATTGATTATCACTGGGAGAAATAAAGACAAACCTCAGCTTCACTTGAAAGATTAAGTTTCTGCATGAGGTACTTCTGTATGAAGGACGCAGGCAAGTCTACATCCCTAGGACAGAGTAATAAGAGCATCTCAAGTTAGTACAGAAAAGCATATAGCATTTTGAGAAAGAGCACGAGGGGATAACTCACTTGATCCTCAAAAATTTTGACGCTACCTGTGGTAGAGGAGGCTGACCTTTCCTGAAAATGATTGTAAACCCAACAGCATGATTTGTGATGCTCCTTTTAAAAAACAATAAATGAAAAGAGAAGTCTAGTTTCTTACTGGTCAAAAGCAGCAACAAGGTTGAACCATAATGCTCGCAACTTTCTCTTCTTGTTAGGCAGCTTTGGCTTGATGTTTTTCTGTTTTCCCGTTAAAATCAACAGTTTCTTGCTTCCTGTTCTCTTCTCCAGATTTCCACGTCTTGTAAACTGCCTCTTAGTCTTTGATTGACTGGTAGGAGTTTCATCAACTGGATCATCAGATTTATTTTCTGTCATCTTTACATCTTCTGATTTAGATCTGAGAGACCTTTTATTTTTAGCAGCTTTAAATTGAGAACCTAAAGGTCTCCATCCCCCAACTTTCTTTGTGATATTACTGCCCCGCAACTTGGTGTGCTGCGTATCAATGGCATAAGGAGCAGTAAATAAGTTAATCACAAAAATATTATGAATTGCAATCATATATAATTTGAAAAACGTAAGACAGCACATATATTTTTATTAATGCAGAAACTAAAGGAGGTTAAGACGTGGTCAAGACTTTGCTACCAAATACTAGTTACCACAATCACAATCAGGTTCCAGGCAACGTTATCAACATGGAAAGTGATATCGTTATACTCCTACATGGAAAATAATCAATGTTTGAGACAAAAAAGAAGATTAAACAAATGTTCCCAGGCCAGGCATAAACACATACAGGAACTCTTAGGCTCATGAAGATCGGTTCAAAACAGTGGGATCAATTGATATGTATTATCTTATTGGTCACCTGATACTACATGTATGCGCAAACAAAATAGAGGAAAAAATAGGCAAAGACAAGAGTGAGTTATCTGGCCACTAGCAACTTTTTAAACTGTGGGATTTATCAAACTAAAACCATCAGAATTTCTCAGTACAATCATTTAATAAGGATATCTGACAAAAGAAAAGCTACATACCAAAGAGAGGTTACGTAAACGTGAAGCTTTTGTTCTCCTCTTTGTCAAGCATTTTTGCATAGACACTCGAGGAGCAGGAATCTTCAATGAAGATAAAGATCGTTCTTTCCTCTTGATAGGTGATGCAACTGACGATGTGACTTCTGGGCCCTCAACCTTTTGCTTCTTAGGAAATATCTTTGACCTTACAAATTGTAGGCTATGATCAATTCTGTACAGAAAATTAGTTGACATGAGCCATAATTATAAAATTGATCAAGTACCTTTCAACAAAACCTAACATTCTATATATTATACGGTGCTTGGAAATTAAAAAGGGATGATTTATTGGAGTTAATTAATGGGGCAATCTAGGCACTTCAGAAATTAAAAATTAATCATCTTCACATTATTGTGGTCAGAGGAACTAGAAAACTAAGTTAGCCAAATAAGACAGGAAAAGTACATATAGCACGTTATGACCATCCAGTAGCCAAGGTTTTGCAGAAGGAGATTACATGGAATGGTAACAATTTAAATGATGAAATCATGCAACTAATACAGCGAAATCATGACATTGTCAAAGCAAGATGACCCAACATGCAGGTGCATGTGTTGCGCAATGTTGCACATTCGCACTAGCTTACGCAATACTGATGCCATAACTCAAAAGGGGTAAATTTGTGGTCATAGAAAATTAAATTGAATAATGCCTTAAGTTTGTTGAAAATCCTAAGACAATGCAATAGTATAGAATGAAATGAGTGTGAATATTTCAAGAAACTAGAAATAAAACCTGAGTTTCTCCAACGGAGCACAGCCCAAATCAATGCTACAAATAGGGCAGCAGCAGACTTCCTTATTTATGAACTCTTCTGATATGCACTTCCTGCAAACTGATTAAAAGTACTTATAAAATTAATGGCAGAGGCACAACTATGACTTACAGAGAAATTTTTTGGAAGTTGCAAATCTAATATAGATATAGAAACATTAGCAAACTGGGTCTGACCAGATCACACAGCTGGCACATACAAAGGGGAAAGGTTGCATGGCTTGATGAGAAAAAAATGCAGCGATTACAAATTAGTTAGCATATCTTCAACTGTTAAGGCTAAGCACATTGATTAGTTATAAAAATTTAACAGAAGTTCCTCCCCCTCTCCAGCTCTCCCTCAGTCCCTCTGGCGACATGCTATAGCACCTCGCCACAAATAAGGACTTCGTTCCCTCACTGAGGAACGTAACACAGTATATTTCTTCTCAGGACGGAGGTTATTACAGAATCTCCAGAACAGGATAAACAAAAAAAACATTTTTGTCCTATAAAACCTTATAATTCACACATAGGTATCAAATTAACATATAGCAGAGCGCACATTAACCAAGAAGGCCAACTTTACAAAGACACTGGAACACTCACCAGAACCTCTAAAGGTACAGGTTGCCCCTCGCTTCCTAACATTTACTAATTTCAGATGGCAAGCATCAAAAGATTACCATGTTAACTTTAACCTTGGGTGCGAACTATAAAATCATCAAACCACGCAATATATAGTTGCTATTTAAAACAAGCCCACTCGACAAAGCTCCAAGAACTAAGTTTCCGTACACAAAAATTGTTGCTTTTCATGCAATGTGACATACACCTATTCCCAACACGTTCACAAAAAGGCTCGCAACAAATCTTGCCGTATAATGGGGAGCAATCTAGAAAAAACCCTTCCCCATGTTATGATGTTAATGCAAGCCTCCATCACCACAAATCCCCATTCAAAATATTAAGTACCCTTTTCATGAATAGAAAACATTTAATTGAACATTAAAGCTAGTACATCCTCCTTGTAAAAGCAGAAGTCATGTGATTTCTCATGGATCACGGCGTATATAGGCAGAACCCGCCACTATTCATGCAATCGATCGCTCATATCACCTCAATTCCCTAATAAAAACAGTGCAAAAAAGCGAATCCAGTCTTCCATCCGGGAGTGGAACATTAGAGCGTAGCCTCTCTACAACAAACTTACGGGGCACGTGAATTCGACACACCAAAATCGCACACCTTTGCCCAAACAAAAATGGCACATGAAATTCTCAAAGCTTGCAACGACCCAAGCTGCTGCCACCTTCTGCGCATCACCGCAAAAAGTTCAAATCCGAAGCGCGGAACGATCGCCGCAACCACCTTCCGCGTCTCAAGACGCAGCACCCCCCAAAAGGGCTTTGCGCCACAGAACCCAAGCAGACCTACACGCACGGCAGTTACGGAAGGTTGGTGGGACCGCGTGAGTACTCACAGGTGTGGAGGCACTCGGTGATGGCGGCGGCGTCGCGGAGGAGACGGCCGCAGAGCGGGCACGTGAGGCACGCCGCGAGCGCCGACCGCTTCAACCTCACCACGTCCCCGACTCCTCCGCCCCCTCCCGCCCCAGGCGCGGCCGCGGCGGCTGTCGCCTCGCAAGCGAGGACGGCGCTGTCCATGCCGCCGGCCGGAAGAGCCCGAGCACGAAGCGGCGTAGGGACGGCTTCGGGGCTTCTCCCCTCCCGATTCTCCCCCACGACGCGCTGGCCCACAGCTTCGGTTTCCTCGGCCCACAAGCTGTATGCCCACACACTCCTTAAGGAGTCCGGTAGTTGGCCCAAAAAGAAACAAAAAGCCTATTGGCCCAGCAAGAGTGCAGTCCGTACATCGACCACCGACGCCGGCGTTCAAGCACCGCATGTCCGCGCTAATGTCCGTTCACCCTGTCCTTCGATCCCGCCGAGTCCTAACAAGTTGCATCTGATCTCAGGCCAGCATCATCGTACCCATCTGGAATAAAGTTGAGCGTGTGGACGAACAGAGGTACACGGACGAAGTATGTGCACGATAGGTCCATCTTAACGATTAATCAATACACAATAATGGAAGGTTCGCACCCGACCTATTTATAAAACGGTGCTGCTACTAGCGCTCGGACGTCCGATTGAAAATTTTCTATCGAGCACTCCGTCGCAACATTGAAAATTTACTAATGTAATATTGGACATCACCTCTTGCAACATATGAAATTATAAGTAAAATTTATTACGACATCTGATTCCGAGATATAAAATTCTCATCGCAATATGTACATCATGTCTTATGCAATATTCACTCATCTATACCTATTTCTAAAACAAGTAAGATTTCCGCCTAGTATTTTGTTTGGTCCGTCTTGTGTCATTAACAGGCGAGTCTTAGTCCATCCGTACGTGAGTCGGACCAGCCCTTCGTCCACGCCTCGATCACGTAATAAATCTCTACAAATTAATGGACAAGCAACTATACATATCCGATACTTATACCAACTTTGCCCGTGATAACGCACGTGCAATTTGCCTAGTAAATGGTAACATGCAAAAACAATGTTTGCAACATTGGCCCTTACGTTTTGGGACATTCAAAATTGTGCGTGCAACATCTAAAATGACAAATTGAAAACATCATATAAAAACCGATCATCCGTTGCAATAAATCATCTCTTGTAACATCCAAAAAAAATCTTTGCAACATCTCAGCTCGGTGCCCTACATCGGGTGTGGCCACCAGCCCGCGCACAGTGTGACACGCGACAGCGAGCGTGGCCTTGCCGGAGGCAAGGGGCGGCGGAACAGCAGGGGCACGCCTGCAGGGGCTGCGCGGGGGCACAATGAGGCGTGGGTGTGGGGAGACTCGGAAACAAGGACGTTCCATGGACAGTGACGGCGGCAGGGTGGAGCTCGTCGCCGAGGAGGGTCTGCAAGGTGGCGAAAGGGTGAGGGCTCAAAAGGGTAAGGAGGACGAGGGAGAGTCGTTGCCGCGAGAAATTGAAGAGTGGCTCACTGGAGCCGATGAATTTGGTGGCGCCTCGTGAGGCCCCCTCCTGCGCTGGCGACTGCCACGACGAGTGTTATGGAGCGAGGCGCAGGCTGAGAGGTTGAGCGCGATTCCATTCTGTGAGCGGCTCTCGGTGGCCTTCGGGGAGCACGAGGCGCGGTCGGGGACGTCCGTCCGATGCGTCGGACGTCCTATCCCTAACATTACCGTTTTTAAAAATAACTTGGGACCCAAACATTTACCCGAAAAGCAAGCAAGACTTAAACCAAAGATATCACCCAAGATGTTAAATAAAATGAACATTGTCTAGGTACACTTGCGTATGTTGAGGCAATCATAGACCATGCTACAGACCTAGGAGACAATGAGCCTATTTGTTTGAGCTTCTGGACGTCTTTTCAGCGTAAAAAAAATCAGATTTTCAAATAAACAGTGAACTACTCACGCAGTTTCGGAAAAGCCAAAAGCTAAGGAAAGTTAACTTTATATAAAAAGCTGAAAAGCTTATTTCTCTGAGTTTTTTTTAGCCTTTTGAGTCAAAAAAAACTGAAATCATAATCTAAAAGCTAATATTGTCTTTTTAGAAGCAAAATCTGCAATAGGTTTTCCGCTCCAAAAGCTACGAAAGGGCTGGTAAATTACAAGAGCCCCAGTAGCATCTTAGGTCGTAGGTTCGATTCCTTGTGGAAGCAAATATTTCAGGTTCTACCGTCATTGTGCTTTCAGTGGTAGGTGATGTTCCTATCGGCAGCGAGACGCATGTGGTTACTTCGTTAATCTTCGTCCCTGGCTGGCTTGATGATACCTTGCCGAAGGATTGGCAGGGACTACAGACAGATCACAATGATCACCTGGGGCTGGAGGATTGTGCCGGCACTCGTACGAATGAAGCAGCTTCTTATGCATGTTGAATGTGATAATCCAGTCTTGACAACGATAGTGCTTATCCTCCTCCAGAATGAAGTGGCAAAGACCAACATCCTTGGCGCTTACCATTGGGCACAGAGGTGCCGACCGAGGCAGCGGCGAGTCCCGGAAGTTCGGGAGCGTCCAGAGCTCATCGTTCACCCGGAAGACAGCGACCTTCACCCACTCCGCCGGCGTCTTCATCTTGTTGAGAACCCAGGTGGTACCCGCGCCGCGGCGTGAGCCAAGGGGCTCGAGTTCAAGAGCTACGGCCCAACGACGACGACGCGTCCTCCCGCTCCCTCTCCCGCCCATCCATCCCACCTAAACGCCGCCCACCGCACCGCCAACAGTGGAGCTCTTAGCCGCTGCTCCTTGTCGCTGTGGCCCTGTCGTTTCGAATCACCACCGCCTCCACCATCCACTGCGGCAAGTTGCGGCGAG
Source organism: Panicum virgatum (assembly GCF_016808335.1). Taxonomy (NCBI): domain Eukaryota; kingdom Viridiplantae; phylum Streptophyta; class Magnoliopsida; order Poales; family Poaceae; genus Panicum; species Panicum virgatum. Next base: position 4,118,211 of record NC_053153.1, read on the forward strand.
ACCGATCGCAGGAACAGTTATTGGTCTCTCTGATGAACATCGTCGCCACCAGCTTGACATGATCATACACGGATCGCTAGCTGATCCCCGGCGCCAAATAAACTGCGCGAGAGCCGCCACGCGCGCCGCGCCGGCCGTCGGCTCACGTCGAGTTCCAATCAATCATCAGTCTCTCGCTCGGCCGCGCCCTCTCGCTCGGCCGCGCCCGCTTCCCCTTGTTGGCAGTCACCTATGAGCACCTCCGAAGGACTGAGCACCGGCAGATCTGAAGATTCTCGAAGTCACCACTGGCGCCTCGTCGTCGACGGGAACGTCGCTTACCACTTAACGTGTAACACCGGTAAATCCTATGAAAATCCCAGGAAAAGATGCGAGCACCAGGATTTGAACTCTGGTGGTTAGCGTCCCACTGAACCGTCCTACCATTGGACTACAAGCCAATTCGCAGTCCGGAATTTGATCCGTCCTCGGAGTTTAAATGGGCCCATCAAACGTCTTGGTAGGCCCAATATGGCCCAGGTGGGGTGGGCCTCGGCGACGAGGCGCTTCAAAGGTTTGAGTTGAGTAAGGATTGAAGGGGGTTAAGCCCAAAACGTCCATGACCTGGGCCGTTTTTGTGGGCCGACTTCACTACACGTCTACACGCTGGACCGCCGCTCCACCCTCTCCTTTTTCCGCCGTTTGGCTTCTCGTGTCCTCGCTGCCTCTTCTCGCCGCCGGCCGCCGCTCCACCCTCTCCTTTTGCCGCCGTCTCGGTGACGCCTCTGGCCCGCTCCTCTCCTCCGTGCGCGTGACGCTCACTGTGATCTGCAGCCGTAGCCGCCAGCGGTGGCGGCAAAGACTTGATCGAGCCGGGGTCTGCTCGTTTCTGTGACACCTGTACGTGCGATCAGCTTGGTGTATGTGGAGACTAGTTTAACTTTGGAGTTCATGGGCTAAAAAACGTTCCTTCTGTAACCACATTGTCGGTACACTCAGACAGGGGTACCCTCTCCCACAGCAACAAGCCCAAAGAGGCACGAGGTTATCCGTACCTCGCACTAAGCCTCTGGGCAGCTGGGCACAAAAGCCCGGACCTAACAGTTGGGGACAACGACCTCCGGGTCCGCTCCCCACGAGGTGGCAGGTCCGGTGCTGCCACGTGTCCACCTGGACGAAGTGCTCAGGGCCGGCTTCCACGGATCCGGACTCCCGCGGACAGGTCCCGAACCCCCGTGGGCTGGTCCTGGAACCCCACATGTGGAAGCCGGACCTCCAGGAGGCCTGAGCCTTCGAGCTAGTCAGGGCGCCCGGACCCCGCTCGGGAAGGGGTCCGGAGCCGCCACGTGCCCCTGTAGGCGCGACCGCCAGACCACCGGGTCCGGTGCCGACACGTGTCCCACAGGCGCAAGCCTTCCGCCGGAAGCCAACCCGCCTGCCGCATTAAAAGCGGGCGGAGGAGGCATGTGCTGTCAGAGCAGGGCATGGGCTACCCTCTGACGGGTTGGACAAGCACGAATGACAACACGGTAAGCCCGCCAGTTACCGAGGTGACTCGTCAGTTACCAAGGCAAGCATTAAAGACTCAGCGCCGCGCGCATGGGCGACGAGTCATGATGATCAGCTACTGACTGGAGCAACAGTCTACTCCGACGCATCGGCGCTTCATCATGACCTCGACGCGCGGCTGCAGAGGCTAGACTCTACTCCGACAGGACAGCTCAAGACCACGTCTGGTCAGAAGATTCGTACGTTGTAAGATAATATATCGCCGGGTCCACATGTCGGGGCCCCGCTTAGTGTACGTGCTCCCCTTGGTCATATAAAAGGGAGAGCACGCATGGTAGGATGACAAGTTCACACAGACACAAGTTCTCGGGACTTCTTCCAGGTCTCTCTCCTCCTCCACACTCTCGCTCAAGCCCAGGGCTCTAGCAAGCTCTCATACAGCACTCTCTAAGCTCTGGCAATACAACTCACAGTGGACGTAGGGTATTACGCTCCGGCGGCCCGAACCACTCTAAATCCTTGTGTGCTTTTCGTGTTCATACGCCTCTAGATCGAGCATTCCTTGGCTGTCCCCAAACTCATCCTGCACTTAGAATTAGGCGGGTTCAATCCGCCACCCGGCTGGAGAAATCCTTCGACACCCATCATCAAGCAAGCGCAATCCTAACCCTGTCGATTACCTACACAAGCTAAGGCTGCACTGGTAAGTGTGGTGACCCTACTACCCATTCTCATCTCCAGGTTTGAGTTTGACCACCAACCCTCAACCGGTTCCACATGTTTCTTGATCACTATAGTTCAATTCGTACAGTTTTTTTCTTTCTTTTCCTTGTCTGAATGCCCCCGAAGCCTGAACTAGCACACTGTTATTTGAATTGTGTTTTCTGTTGCGTATACCGTATCCTGCATCTGAATTGCGTTGTGTCATTAGATGTCACGCAGCCATGCACTCGATCAGATACCGTACCACTAGTGATATCTGCAGCAGTAAGATGTGTGTATGCCAAGTTTGAGATTAAAGGGTCCTTTATTACCTTTCCATGGAATGCAAGAAGTCGTTTAGTATTAGTGACAGTAAATAAGGTCATTAACTAGCAATAAGTAATAAAATATTAAGTTTCATTAAGTTGTTGTGTTGAAGGGAACAAGTCTTGTTTAGGACTCTATATATTACGACACCCCGTACAATACTCTTTCCTGAGAGGGGTTGCTACTCGATCTCTCTCTCTCCCCCTACCTTACAGAGCTTCTGAAATCCCCAATGGATTTCAGTTGCTTTCAACCCAACGCAGGGATTTGTAATTACTTGCCATTTGATTGCATGCAGCAGAATGGATACTATGACTTCCATCCTGCTGATCATCCATTTGAAGCTACTGGGGACTATATATCTGCTGGCTCTATGGTACCCCCAGCAACGTTCGACGACCTTGGGCACCAGTACTTTGAAGAAAGAGAAATCAAGAAGCCCATCTTCAACCATGCTTCATCGATCGGTCACAGATTTGGATCTCAGCTGCCTCTGCTGACTCCCAAAACCGAGGTTCCTCATCCCGTAGAAAGTGGCCTCGGATCATATAAGGCTTATGAGATGAGTGACAGGTTTGTGCCAAGAAAGAAGACCTCTAGCAATTCTTTGAAGAAACCCAATGTTGTGAAAGGGCAATGGACACCAGAAGAGGATAGGTAAAATTTATCGATGCTTACTTTTTATCCTCCTAGAAGTAAAAAACTCTACTGCAAGTCGTGACTTGTTCTTTCTTGTCTATCAATCGGTTCATTTTTGGAAATTTTAACAGGAAGCTGGTAAAATTAGTGGAACAGTTTGGACTGAGGAAGTGGTCTTACATAGCACAAATGCTGCCAGGAAGAGTGGGAAAGCAGTGCAGAGAAAGATGGCACAACCATTTGAGGCCGAACATCAAGGTGCACCTCTTTCTCCAGTTCAATTTTTCATTTTGAGTTGTTGCTGGGACAAAACCAATATTATACTGTGCTTCTAAATCTGTAGCGAAGTAAAGTGGAGTATTCTTATCAGTCATGCTAGTATTTAATTTCTGCATTGCAGTGCTTGGCATTTTTTTTAAGAAAAATATTGGCCTTCTGTAAATTTGATCTCAACACATTCAGTAATATTAGACAAAGGTCATAGTCAAACATGCAATGCATTATGGGCGCATTAAATTCTTGGAGTTACTAGTCAACCTTAGTAATTTTTTGGTTGCGTATTAGATAATCAAGTGTCTTGAGGGGAGAACCATAAAGACCAGAGAGATAGGGACACGACAGAGAATTATTTTCTTTTTTTTTGTGGAGAAGAGAGAGTATTGTATGCAGTCACATGTTACTTACATACTCAAATTGGCAGTTAACTATCTCTTAGCATGTAATTCACCTTAAAATGTATTTTTCTTTAATTTGGTTGCATCAGTTATATGTATTTTTATTGGTCTAGTAGTAAAAGCAGAAGAAAATTTCTCTTTACCTGCACATGGGGGAAAACAAATATGTAATAAGTTCGAAAATTGAATGATAGATAGTCACAACAACGAGGACCACAAGAAACTGTATATCACCATTAGTTAATCACCATTAGAAATGTATATAAAGATAAATGTATATAAAGAAAAAAGAAAAGAAATTCTATCAGGCTTAGTTAATCACCATTAGAAATGTGTATAAAGATAAAGAGAAAAAAGGTGAAAACCACAAGAAACTGTAAAGCCCAAAACTGGCATTCAGCTTTTTACAATTTTAGATGTCTTTTTTGGTATTATAAAATTTCATGACATCATGATAGTATCTCAATAATACCATTCACACAAGGATTAGAGTAACCCACTCCTTCTTATGGAACCCGCAAATGCAGAAAGACATTTGGAGTGAGGAGGAAGACATGGTCCTGATACAAGCACACAAGGAAGTGGGCAACAAATGGGCAGAGATTGCTAAGCGCCTGCCCGGTAGAACAGAGAACTCCATAAAGAACCACTGGAACGCAACAAAGAGGAGGCAGTTTGCTCGAAGGCGTAGCCGTACTAGCTCCAAGGGCCCCAAGTCAGGCACACTTCTTCAGAACTACATCAAAGGCCTTGGCATCGGCCCAAGCAAGAACGTTGCGCCTCTTGCTCAGCCCACACTGCCACCGTCGTCACCTGCAACTCCCGGATCGAAGTCGGCAAAGATCGATGAAATGCTAGAGCACAGCCCGTCCGACATACTGGATTCCCAGGGGATGCTCGGCGTGCACGAGTACAATTGCAGCGAGACTGATCAGTCCTGTGAAGAACTCCTAGCCCCTATCTGCAGTGATGACTTTTCAGTGGTTGACATGTGTGAAGGCCTGTTTGACACAAAGGAGGACGGCAGCTGCTTCCAAGTCTTCACGGTGGACGACGACGTCGACATGAGCTACATCTTCAACCATCTCGATCACGCGATCAAGGTCGATCCTGAAATTGACATGGAGATGATGTGGGACGACGCCGCCCTCGGATGCGCTGAGCCTGCCGGTGCCGGATCAGCTCAGATGGAGACTGTGCATGTGAAGGAGGAGATGGACCTGATGGAGATGGTGGCGGCCACGCAGAAGTACGCCGAGGCAGAAAAGAACTAGATAAGTGCTTGGATATATGCTATATATTATAGATAAAATAACTGCACGACCCAAAGATGTAACTATATGCCCAAGCTAGTATCATAGATACTGCACGACCCCTTTTTTTTGTTTCTTTGAAAGAAAAACTCTACGACCTTTATTTGGATATGTCCTTTCCTGGTGGGGATGGACCCGTAAATAAATAAAGCTTCAAGTGAAGCACTTGATCCGCTGTTTGATGCGTATACATTGTAGCTGCTGATTTGTTGTCTGTAACTGTGGCGTGCTTAGTTGTATTTTTTTTATTGTTGTTGGCTTATAGATTCAGGTGTTTTTGCCGCAGCTCTTTTCTTTTTTGTGATCTGAAGTTCTGAACTCTAGTGGCAAAGCGGGTTAGCGGGAGCTTGGCGTCTCCTCACAGTGGAACTATGCAAGTTTCAGAGAATCAACAGGCAAGGATACGGTTCGTGGAACTGGAACCTGCGTACCAGGACCACGTACCCCGGCGGCGGGGTGCGGCCGTGCGGGGCTGGTTGCTCCGGGGCAAGCAGCCGGCAGGCGAGTAAAGAGAGAGCGGGCAGGTGCGGCGCGCGTAGGCCCCGGCTTCGTGGCGTGACGCGCGCTAGCTAGCTCCCGTGTCGGCAGCGGCAGCGGCTTGCATTGAGTGATCATCCTCTCCTCCCGCGGCCGTGGAGCAGAAGGGATGGTGGCGGGGACTTGTTGGCCATTACGTGACTAACGCGCGGGTGTGCTAGCCTGCTCCGGCCGGCCGGATCGGAGCCCCGCCGGGCGCCGGGCCCGGATGTGTCGACCCGGCCGCGTCCCTGAGCCTCCATGCCGTATCGCTGGACGTGCCGTATCCCCTCATAAGGATCAAGATGTCTAAGAGGAGGGTTGAATTACGCTCTAACTAATTTATTTTTCCAGAATCAAGACATATACATAAGCCTAATCACGTCATCTGCCTAAATGTTAGAAAGCGCGGCTATTTCTAGTCGTTTCAAAGTTTTGCAATCTAGTTTAAACTATATACTAGCATGATATATAATTTAGGAATTGAAATTGCCGAAAGTAAAGAGAGAGTTAGAACGCGAAGGGGCTCATGGTGTAGTGGCAAAGGCCACTGGTCGGGGTGCCCCGCCCAGGGTTCAAACCCTAGGTGCCGCACCTAATTAAGTTTTAGAGGTGAATGCCGATTTTATTCCGAGGTATCAAAAGTATCGGCACTCTTCTCCTAATTCTTGGGAGACCACCCACGCAAGGGTGTCGTTTCCCTTTTGATCCGCACAAGTATCAAGTGCTCCCTAGCGGATATTCTCCAACTCCATGTCGGCGGATTCCAAACTGAGCACAAGCACAACCTTCCTTAGCTCACCAAGAACACCACCACCAAGCCGTTAGTTATGCCTATCACCAAGAGTAACAAACAACAGACTTCACTTGATCTAGATCAAGAAAAGAATGTGTGTGCACACCTGCTACTCTCTAAGCACTAATGCCGTCCTTAATCTTAAAAAAAAACTTTGCAAATCACTCTAGTGCTTCACTTGCCCTTAACTACCACCCCTCATGACGGTTTCCTTTCGCCCTCAGCAGATCGATTCATCCGTCGCCGTTCCGAGCTGCGCGAGTCGCGCCTTTCCCAGCGCCGTCGCCCCCAGATCAGTACCTGCCGCCGCTGTTGCCGTCGACCGCCGGCTGGAGTCCTGTGACCCACGCGGGAACTCATCCATCGGCGACAAGCTGATTCCATGGTGGATCTGATTTAGTTTCCACGGTGCCGGGGGCAATACTGTTATATTGTGATCCAAATTCTGATGGGAGAGTGTTGGAATTTGGGCTTGGCCCATTAAGGCCCATGTGGTGCAAACTTTTAATCCCACATTGCTAGTAGAAGTTGAGGAGACCACGTGACTCTCCTATATATATCTAACCCATAGGCTTCACCGGAGAATATCAATCCTATTATTCCTCTTGTAAGCCGCCGCTAGGCGTTGTACACAAACACCCGATATAGTGAAGTTCTTGCTGGCTGGCGCCCGTGGTTTTTACCCTTCGCATTGGAGGGGTTTTCCACGTTAAATCTTCGTGTCTTTCTGCGGTTTGATCTTTCTATTTTTCATCGTTTTGTTCGCCGTCGCTTCTAACAAGTGGTACCAGAGCCGTGGTTTCAAGTTTGGGTTTCGTGATGGCGTCGATGAAGTATGATCTACCGATGTTGGACTACAAGACAAGGTTCTCGCTGTGGCAAGTCAAGATGAGAGCTATTCTGGCGCAAACCAATGATCTTGATGAGGCGCTGGAAAAATTCGGGAAGAAAAAGAAGGATGAGTGGACCGATGAGGAGAAGCGCAAGGACCGTAAGGCTCTTTCTCTTATTCAGCTTCATCTATCTAATGATATTCTACAAGAAGTGCTGCAGGAAAAGACTGCTGCAGAATTGTGGCTAAAACTGGAATCGATCTGCATGTCGAAGGATCTTACCAGTAAATTGCATATGAAGTTGAAGCTGTACACGCTTAAGATGCAGGAGGGTGATTCGGTGATGGGTCACCTATCTGTCTTCAAGGAGATCGTTGCAGACCTAGGGTCGATGGAGGTTAAGTATGAAGATGAGGACTTAGGTCTTCTTTTATTATGCTCTTTGCCAAGTTCTTATGCAAGTTTCCGTGACACCATACTATTAAGCCGTGATGAACTAACCCTTGCGGAAGTTTGTGAGGCACTCCAGTCTAAGGAGAAGATGAAAGGCATGGTGCAGACAGATGGCTCGTCCTCTAGGGGCGACGCTTTGCATGTCAGAGGCAGATCAGAGCAAAGATCCTCAAGTGATAACAACGATCGTGGCAAGAGCAATGACGGTAGAGGCCGCTCCCAGTCCAAAGGTCCCAAGAAGAAATTCTGTAAGTATTGCAAGAAGAAATCTCATATGATTGAGGATTGCTGGAAATTGCAGAATAAGGAGAAAAAGAAAAATAAATCTGATGGTAAGGCTAGTGTTGCTTCTGCTGGTGAAAACTCTGAGTCAGATTGTTTGGTTGTCTTTGCTGGTTGTGTTGCTGGTCATGATGAGTGGATTCTTGATTCTGCATGTTCTTTTCATATCTGCACTAATAGAGATTGGTTCAGTTCCTATGAGTCTTTGCAGAACGGTGATTTTGTGCGCATGGGAGATGATAACCCGTGTGAGATTATTGGCATTGGCTCTGTTCAGATCAAGACCCATGATGGCATGATTCGCATACTGAAGAATGTAAGGCACATACCAGGGATGAAAAGAAATCTGATCTCGTTGAGCACACTTGATAAAGAAGGACTCAAATACACCAGTTCAGGTGGAGTTGTGAAGGTATCTAAAGGTTCTCTTGTATGTTTGCTGGGTGATCTCAATCCTTCAAATTTATATGTTCTCAGAGGTTGTACTTTGCATGGTTCTGTTTCTGCTGCTAATGTTGCTAATGCTGAACCTAGTAAGACTGACCTTTGGCATATGCGTCTTGGACACATGAGTGAACTCGGTATGGCAGAATTGATGAAGAGAAACCTGCTGGATGGCTGCATTCTGAGTGGCAAGAAGTTCTGTGAGCATTGTGTATTTGGTAAGCATAAGAGGGTCAAATTCAATACCTCTGTTCATACCACAAAAGGTACACTTGATTATGTTCATGCTGATTTGTGGGGTCCTTCACGTAAGCCTTCATATGGTGGTGCTCGTTATATGCTTACCATTATTGATGATTACTCTAGAAGAGTCTGGCCTTATTTTCTGAAAAGCAAAGATGATACTTTTGCTGCTTTTATAGAATGGAAAGTTATGATAGAAAGGCAAACTGAGAAGAAGGTCAAGGTGCTTCGAACTGATAATGGTGGAGAGTTCTGTTCGGATGCTTTTGATGATTATTGCAGAAAAGAAGGTATTGTTAGGCATCACACCATACCATACACTCCTCAGCAGAATGGTGTGGCCGAGCGTATGAACAGGACTATCATCTCGAAGGCTCGTTGCATGCTGTCCAATGCCCATATGAACAAGCGTTTTTGGGCTGAGGCTGCTAATACAACATGTTATTTGATCAACAGATCGCCTTCTATTCCACTCAACAAGAAGACTCCTATTGAGGTATGGTCTGGTACACCTGCAGATTATTCACACTTGAGAGTTTTTGGCTGCACTGCTTATGCTCATGTTGATAATGGAAAATTAGAGCCTAGAGCTATTAAATGTCTGTTTCTTGGTTATGGTTCGGGAGTCAAAGGATATAAATTGTGGAATCCTGAAACTAGAAAGACTTTTATGAGCAGAAGTGTTGTTTTCAATGAATCTGTGATGTTTACTGACAGTTTGTCCACAGATGATGCTTTAGTTGAGAAATTGCAGTCACAAGTTAGTGTGCAGGTGGAGCTTATGGATGACCAGGAAAATGAAGTTGTTGGTAATGATGTTTCAGATAGTGTTCCTGATACTGTTCAGCACTCACCTCCAATTTCACAGTCTGATTTGCAGCATGAGGAGGATGTAGATTTACCTATTGCTCTTCGCAGATCAAAGAGGAGTTGTGGACCTCCAAACCGTTTAATTGAGAAGTGTAATCTGACTTATTATGCTTTGAGTTGTGCTGAACAGGTGGAGGATGCTAGTGAGCCAGCAACATATTCTGAAGCCATTGATTCAGTTGATAAGGAGAAGTGGATCTCAGCTATGCATGAGGAGATGCAGTCTCTTGAGAAGAATGGCACATGGGAGATTGTAAGCTTGCCTGAGAAAAAGAAGACTGTTCGCTGCAAATGGGTCTTCAAGAGAAAGGAGGGTTTGTCTTCTAGTGAGCCTCCAAGATTTAAGACAAGGTTAGTTGCAAAAGGTTTCAGTCAGATTCCTGGTGTTGACTATAATGATGTGTTCTCTCCAGTTGTGAAGCATAGCTCAATTCGGACTTTCTTTAGTATTGTTGCTATGCATGATCTTGAGCTTGAGCAGTTAGATGTGAAGACTGCATTTTTACATGGAGAGCTTGAGGAGGAAATTTACATGGATCAGCCAGAAGGATTCATAGTGCCAAGCAAAGAGAATTATGTTTGCAAATTAAAGAAATCCTTGTATGGTTTGAAACAGTCTCCTCGTCAGTGGTATAAGAGGTTTGATTCATTTATGTTGTTACATGGTTTTAAAAGATCTGAATATGATAGCTGTGTTTACATTAAGATTGTTGAGGAATCACCTATATACTTGCTGTTATATATTGATGACATGCTTATTGCTGCCAAGAGCAGAAAAAAAATCACTACAGTAAAGAAATTGTTGAGTAGTGAATTTGATATGAAGGATCTTGGTGTTGCTAAGAAAATTCTAGGTATGGAGATTACTAGAGACAGAAAATCTGGTTTATTATTTCTTAGTCAGCATAATTACATTAACAAGGTTCTTCAGCGTTTCAATATGCATGATTCAAAGCCAGTTAGTACTCCTATTGCACCTCACTTTAAATTGTCAGCTGCTCAGTGCCCTAGTTCTGAGGAGGATGTTGAATACATGTCAAAAGTCCCATATTCTAGTGCTGTTGGTTCTTTGATGTATGCCATGGTTTGCTCTCGCCCAGATTTATCATATGCTATGAGTTTGGTTAGCAGATACATGTCTAATCCTGGTAAAGAACACTGGAAGGCAGTTCAGTGGATTTTCAGGTACCTCAGAGGAACAGCAGATTCTTGTTTGAAGTTTGGGAGAACTGATCAGGGACTCATTGGTTATGTGGATTCAGATTATGCTGCTGATTTGGATAGGCGCAGGTCACTCACAGGTTATGTGTTCACTGTTAGCAGTTGTGCTGTGAGTTGGAAGGCTACTTTGCAGCCTGTTGTTGCTATGTCTACCACAGAAGCAGAATATATGGCTATTGCTGAAGCGTGCAAGGAGGCAGTTTGACTGAAAGGTTTGTTTACTGAGCTGTGTGGAGTTGGTTCTTGCATTGATCTATTCTGTGACAGTCAAAGTGCTATTTGCCTCACTAAAGATCAGATGTTTCATGAAAGGACAAAGCATATTGATGTCAAGTACCATTATGTTCGTGATGTTATTTCACAAGGTAAATTGAAGGTATGCAAGATCAGTACTCATGATAATTCAGCTGATATGATGACTAAACCAGTTCCTGTAGCTAAGTTTGAGCTTTGCTCAAACTTAGTTGGTTTGACAGTTTAGCCCAAGAGGTTATTTGGCGCCAGAAGTTCTGTTCTTTGTTGTGTTCAGGTGATGATTTTGATATGCTACAAGAAGGAATTTGTCTCAAGGTGGAGTATGTTATATTGTGATCCAAATTCTGATGGGAGAGTGTTGGAATTTGGGCTTGGCCCATTAAGGCCCATGTGGTGCAAACTTTTAATCCCACATTGCTAGTAGAAGTTGAGGAGACCACGTGACTCTCCTATATATATCTAACCCATAGGCTTCACCGGAGAATATCAATCCTATTATTCCTCTTGTAAGCCGCCGCTAGGCGTTGTACACAAACACCCGATATAGTGAAGTTCTTGCTGGCTGGCGCCCGTGGTTTTACCCTTCGCATTGGAGGGGTTTTCCACGTTAAATCTTCGTGTCTTTCTGCGGTTTGATCTTTCTATTTTTCATCGTTTTGTTCGCCGTCGCTTCTAACAAATACAACGTCAAGCTCGAAGGATCTGAAACGGTCGCCGCCCTCTCCCTCCGAGATTTCTCACTCGACGCGCCCTCTCCCAGAGATTTCTCATTCGACGCCGCTCTCTCACGTTTGGTCGTGGAGCCCTGATATCTTTTGGCTGTGGAGCTCGAATTTCTGTGCTGGCTAATTGCAGCCTTGCAGGCAGGGGCGGATGCACACCCCGGGCCACCCGGGCCGTGGCCCGGGGTTCGGCCCAAATTTTTTTCATTTTGCAGTAGTTTTTACCTCTGGATTTAGATTAATTGTTGAAAAATGACTTGGATCAATTGCTGAAGAAGAATAAATATATTACTTCGCGATGACGCTTTTTGTATGTTATCTATCTTTCTGTTTATATTTTCATGTATCTTTTGAACTGTGAGTTTGTGGACGTCTATACTTAAAACTCGGCCCGGGGTTCGACTCAATCCTGGTTCCGCCACTGCTTGCAGGCAACAAAGGTGAACATGCGCGCGACGAAATACCCCCCCCCCCCCCTCTTATATGCAGTCAGTAGATTTCTCTGCTCTTTATCTCTCTCACTTGTGCAGCCTGAAAACACCAGGGTCGATGGTCATGTGGCTGATCACAGCCGGGACATCGTGGTCGTCGTCATGGCATTGGTGCATTAGCTGGGTGTAGGAGAGGTTGCCGGGGAGCATCTTCTAATGTACATCCTGTCCAGGCAGGTGTATGTATTCTTTGTTTTTGCAGTTTTCTTAAGAACTTAGAGAATTATTCTCCAGTTTAATAGGTTTTATATGTGCAAATTAATGTCACCTGGTTTGCTTTTATCCGTGAAAATGAATACACATTGAGACATATAACTTGAATTGTATCCAGAGGTGTAAAGTTTGACGTGTAATTCCAGCAAAATCCTCTCTGTTCAGATTGGTTGATGATAGAATATTTTCATTCAAATTCTTGGGATGCATATGATGATGATGCCCAGTGCAAATTATTGTTTAATTTTTATCGCAACATAAGCTACTGCTTGAGATTGGAGAGTGTGATTTTGGTGTCTTGCGGTAACATTGATTGGTCATAACGTTTATTTGTTTATCGATTCATTGATTGAGCAAGGGGAGTTAGTTTTAAATAATTCTAGGAAGAATGGTGTGATTTGGTCATTAAATTGTTTTCTGGAGGGAGATAACTACATATTTAACTTGGTATATAGCCTGTATCTCTGGTATTTTTCCATGAACCAATTGCTATTTAAAAAACTCCACTTGCAGAATCTGACTATAAGAATTAACCTTATCCTTCCAATCATATAATCAGGAATGTTGAACCTTGCAGACCTTAAATATTGATCGTGGTTGACATTTATGGATGAAAGGAACACAAAACTAACAAATATATTTTTTTGGGTGGATGGATGTATTTATCTGCTCTGAACAAAAATGCCCATATTCCATGGCATTTTTTTCTGAAACGAATTCATACTGCATATATAGAAATTTTAAAATTTACCTTGCTGAGGTTCTGTTTAGTTTGTAAATTTGTGTCAATTATCTCCAGATTCTAAACTAGGCTATTCAGCCCGTAGGCTGCAAAAGAAGATTAAAGCCACTATTTTTGAGGTGTTCGGGTGTCAACCTATGTGGCTCTATGCACTTCTTATATGTATTCAAGATACATCATCATTTTCTGTGATTTCCAATTAGTAGTGCTGTCATAGGCAGACCAAAGCTTTATTTAAATTGTATATCCTTCCAGTATATGATACATGCATGTTGCTTCTTTCCTGTAGCCATGCAATTAATTATTTTATGATTATCATATTAATGGAAACATACACTTCATTTCCTGAAGTAGCTTTTGTATATAAGTTGGTGATTTATTTCTTTTTGACAAAGGACATATGCAGTTTTAAGCTCTTTCGTATATATGTTGGCGAATTTTCCTAAACTTTGCACTGCTTATTTTTCTGGCAAAGCCTGATACAGAGGTGAGCTTAATTGCCTAGTAAAGCCAGCCTGTGTTCATCGACACAAATGCTACTGATTTCCCAGAGATATACAGCATTGCCAGTATATTATCAGCTTGTCTTTATCAATGCTGCATATCATTGCCATCACTGTTGTTTCTTGAATGTTGGAAATACTCATTGGTGCAGCATAGATAATTCTTTTTTTTTCTTTTGAATCAGGATGCCACTGCAGGTTTCATGACCATGGAGATGAGGCTGCCGAACAACGGTTGTACAAAGGGCATACACAGACGAGCTCTGCAAAAAAAGAGGTCAGTTACACCAGGCTGCTCGGATGGTCAAAAGCAATTATCCTCTCCTAATCATGATGCTGCCCCTATCCAATCTCGATTTCTTGTGTTGCTTAATTTTTTAATGTTCCTGAAATCTGAATTACCTAGAGGTATACATCTGGATTGCTTGTTGAATCCCAATGCCTCATCTCCTTTTTGTTGTCTCTGGAGGGATACAGATGGATACGGATGATCGGATCGATCCTTCTGCGACAACCATTCTGACCCTGCTGGAGGCGATAGCTAGACCGCAATCAACATCTCATGAATCCAACCTCTGCTGGTGCTACTGCTAACCTGACCTCTGCCTGTGGAACACCCTCTATACAAGTCTTGAGCTCCAGGACCATCTTCTTGCGAAACTTCCATGACCATAGGTTAGGTTCCTGTCTGCAACCCTGCACCTTTGAATATCATCAGTCTATTCTTCAGCTCCAACATTTTGTTATGGCTTTTCCATGAGATGGGTCCTGCAAACTGCATTATCCTTGGTATATTATACCAGGGTGTTTGGTAGGTAAGCTATTTACATTTAAATATGTTGTTATTTGCTGCTAACAAATTATGTACCACAAATCCACAATGCATAGACTAGTGTGTAGACTGCAGAATTGGTGAGTAGACTAGTATGGTCGCCAATAACTGAGGTTTTTATGGTTCGGTTGCACTATTTTAGAAGATAGTATCTTTTTTGCATGTGCATATATGTCATTATTTGTGACAAGAAACCTATCTCTGCTACATCCCATCTAATTGAAGTTTTTCTAGTCACACATCAAAGTATTGTGATCAGGGGCGGATCTAGCGGTGGGTCTGGAGGGGCTCCAGCCCCTCCTACCACTGCTGGATCAATGGAGCCCCTCCTAAGCCAACTTTTTGACATTAATACACTGCGATGAGAGGCTAAAATTATCTAGAGGTAGAAGAAAGCCCCTCCTAATATTTATCCTGGATCCGCCACTGATTGTGATCAATTTGTTTGGCTTCAGATAATTGTGGCTTTCTGGTTCATTAGGTTTCATCCGGCCAAGCATGATAGATTTTGCTATCAGGCTTGTGTGGTTGCAAATCTTATGTTTTTATGGGTCACTCTCTTCATTTGGCAGAAACCTTACTTTGCTAGCATATAATTGAAGGTTCATCTTGTCACAGATGGGTGTACACATCTTTTTTCCTGATTCCATTGCAGGCTACAATGCCATTGTGTAAGAGGTTAAAAGCTAGCTGAAAGAATGACTACAACGGACAAGACTGTTCTTCAAGCAGATAGATAATAAATTTGGATTTTATCATATTCAATTTGTATCCCTTGATTACATGGCGTCACTACCTTGGAACAATTGTTGTGTTGCCCACGTACTGGCACATATGCATTGATTTTAATCAAGTGTACCGTGGTTGTCTTCAAACAAGGAAAATATAAGCTTGTTGGGCATTATGATGTATCTCATTGCAAAATCTTCAATTCCAAATACCAAGGCCCTAGTTAAAATACAAAACAAATTTACCTATACCTCGTCTTCGTTCCGGCTCGGTTATGGAATAAACTACTACTCTGTTTGCTTGGCTTCCCAGCCAACCAGTCCCCAGCAGTGCTCTCGTACCAAATCAACACCAGACAGCAATATTTCTCTTTTATAACAAATCAATACCAGCCATCAACTGCAGCCAAACGAACAGAGTGTATATAGAGAGAGAGCGCGCACGCTAATATATAGAGCCAAGCCAAAGAAATGCTGCACACGCAACACTGGCCGACTCATTCAGTCATAGAAAGAATGCACTGATCGAACTGAATCAATCGGTCGGCCAACGGCCACTGACACATGACTGACTGATTCGATCATGATATTTGTTCACACACACCGGATCAATCCAATCTAGAGAGGTTTGCAACGCTGAATACCCCCACCGACTGATTCAGTCAACTGTCCATGCCCTGACCGAATTAATCTATCAATCCAGAAAGGTTTTGCAATGAATAACTCCATGACCGACTAATTCAGTAACCAAAAATAATTACCACAGGATTAAGGGGTCACTACTGGATTTCTTCTTAGCCAGTCACAGTGCGACTGGCTAAGAAGAATTAGTCGGTCACCACTTCTACTACATGCCGAATTAGTCTGCCAACATAGATTAGATTTTCTGAATTAAGTCAACTCGTCCAATTCAATCTCTTTGAGTTTCTAACTCATATCTTTGCTTCTCATGGCTTGAACTGAGCTAAGCTATCTAGTACTAGATTTTCACAAGTGTGCATCACACCTAACTCTACGCTTATCTAGGTCAAGCTACTACTCCTTGCCCCCTTTTATAGTACGGCCAAAGGAAAAACAAATTCCTAAACTACCCTAAGTGTCTCTCAACATCAAATGACACTTAGAACTAGCTTATCCTTGATCTTCGAGCATACCATTTGAAACAATACAATGAAAACCACAACAATAGGGCCAAGAATACCAAGAAAACCTATTATTGCACTAACTTAAGATTGCTGCTGCAAAACACATGTTAGTCGCAATAATTATGTTGTCATTAATCGCCAAAATCAAATTAGAGGTTTAGATGCTCTTCCAATCTCTCCCTTTTTGGTGATTGATGACAATACAACGTCAAAATAAATAATTTGAAAGGAATGTGAGGTACGACATACTTGAAGTGCATGAACTTGTTCCAAATAGGAGAAAAGTGTTAGCCAAGTTCATGCAAGTCAAATGCAACAACACGTATGAATAAAGATACAAGCGATCAAACACATAAGCAATTATCAAAAGACATGGCAAATGATATGGATTAGGCGCAAACACATGTCAAACACGGTAGCAGGCAGTATATACGGCAATATATACAAGTGCACAAAAGTAAATATGATGCATGAGAGTGGCACATCTAAGATCCAAAAGCCTAGCTACCAGAAGCTCCCCCTGACTCTATCTCTCTACTCTCTCCCCCTTTTGCGTCAAGCATCAAAAACTCTAGGCGCCAGAAGCTGGAGGAGATGCAGGAGTGTCCTTGGGAGACGGAGTCATGTCACGAAGAGCAACCATCACTGGATCTGACTCTGTGGAGGACTGCTCAATGGACTGGGACGTTGAGGGTGCGACGGGAGCTATAACACATGGGACGGACTCAGTGGTAACTGCTGTAGCTGTAAGAACCGGTGCAACTGAGAATCCCATATCTGGAACTTGCAGAATTGTTGGTGCTGAAGTATGGGCACGTGTCTAAGCTGCAGTCTGCTCGGCATCCATCTGTGCTGAAGCTGATAGTGATGGAGTAGCCAGACCAGTAAGCTCGCTATAGGTAAAACCGAGCTGGCGAGTGACAGAATACTAGGCGAGCCCACCAGCTGACGCTGGCACTGAGACAGACGCTGCTGGTGTCGAAGTAGTGGCATCCTGTCCTAGTAGCGCTGATGTGCGAGAGCGAAACGACATCGAAACATCCAGCTGCGCAAGTGCCAAGTGAGTATGGCACGGAAGCAGCTGGCTGCGGTATCTGAGGAATAACTCTTGGTGTAGCTACTGGAAATATCAGCGGAGGCACTACCGGACTCTGAAGCTGTGCAAGAGGAACGGTCTGGGCAGGTAGTGGAGGAGGGACAGGAACGCCATGAAACATGTACTGAAAGTAGTAGTCTAACCGGCGCTGCTGCTGCTCAATGGTCTCAAGCAATCTCTTCTGGTGCTCAAGCATAACCCAAAACCTATCCTCTGCCTTCTGCGACTCTACAAGATAAGCCTGGTGCATCTGTTGAGTTTTATTTTCCATCGTCTTAATGACTGCTAGCTGTGAGGCAAGATCAGTTAAGACTGCTAGCTGTGAGGCAAGATCAGGCACTGGGGACTGAGCCAATGGAGCTGGAGGAGTCTGAGTAGCCTGAGGTGCTGCTGAACCAGAGCCACCTACCTCATCGTCGTGAGTGCGTCTGAAAGGTGTGACATCTGGAATAACGAAGTCAGCATCGGATGAGTCATCCTTAGATAGATCATCACCGTGAAGTATGGTCTGGATGCCCACGAGTCCTGCCTGAACCTCTGCCTGGCGGAGTGCATCATCCTCTCCTAGGTATTGCTCACGCTGCTCTGGGGTCCACTGTGCATATGATGCGTGGATAAATCACATTCAGGTTCCAGGCAACCTTATCAACATGGAAAGTGATAACGATATACATGGAAAATATCAATGTTCGAGACAAAAAGGAAGACTAAACAAATGTTCCCAAGGCATAACACATACAGGAACACTCTAAGGCTCACGCTAATCGGTTCAAAACAGTTGGATCAATTGATATGCATTATCTTATTAGTCACCTGATACTACATGTATGTGCAAACAAAATAGAGGAAAAAATAGGCAAAGACAAGAGTGAGTTATCTGGCCACTAGCAGCTTTTTAAACTGTGGGATTTATCAAACTAAAACCATCAGAATTTCTCAGTACAATCATTTAATAAGGATATCAGAAAAAAGAAAAGCTACATACCAAAGAGAGGTTTAAACATGAAGCTTTTGTTCTCCTCTTTGTCAAGCATTTTTGCATAGACACTCGAGGAGCAGGAATCGTCAATGAAAATAAAGATTGTTCTTTCCTCTTGATAGGTGATGCAACTGATGATTTGACTTCTGGGCCCTCAACCTTTTGCTTCTTAGGAAATATCTTTGACCTTACATATTGTAGACTATGATCAATTCTGTACAGAAAATTAGATGTCAGCCATAAATTATAAAATCGATCAAGTACCTTTCAAGAAAACCTAACATGCTATATATTATATGTTGCTTTGAAACTAAAAAGGGATGAATTTATTGGAGTTAAAATTAATGGGGTGATCTAGGCACTTCAGAAATAAAAAATTAAGCATCTTCACATTATTGTGGTCAGAGGAACTAGAAAACTAAGATAACCAAATAAGACAGGAAACATACATATAGCATGTTATGACCATCATGTAGCCACGGTTGTACATAAGGAGATTACATGGATTGGTAACAATTTAAATGATGAAATCATGCAACTAATACACCAAAATCATGGCATTGTCAAAGCAAGTTGACCCAACATGACATGTTGTTTCATGCAACAAAATGTCAAAAAGCCAGTGCGGCACATGCTACAGTAGATCGCTAAGGACAGGGTACCTCACTTCTGAATACCAGGGAGGGGAGGTGTTCAATAAAATATTCTTCCAGATTTGGTGCATGTGTTGTGCAATGTTGCACACTCGCACTAGCTTACTCAATACTGATGCCATAACTCAAAAGGGGTACCTTTGCAGTGATACAAAATTAAATTGAACAATGCCTTAAGTTAGCTAAAAAGTCTAAGATAATGCAATACTATGGAATGAAATGAATGTAAATATTTCAAGAAAATAGAAACAAAACCTGAGTTTCTTTAACGGAGCACAGCCCAAATCAATGCTACAAATAGGGCAGCAGCAGACTCCTTATTTACGAACTCTTCCAATATGCACTTCCTGCAAACTGATTAAAAGTACTTATAAAATTAATGGCAGAGGCACAACTATAATTTACCTTTTTGGAAGTTGCAAATCTAATATAGATATAGAAACATTAGTGAACTGGGTCTGACCAGATCACACAGCTGGCACATCCAAAGGGAAACATTAGGCCAGTCTCAGTGGGGAGTGTCATCACACGGTTACCTAGACTGTGAACTAGGTAATCGAGCTGTGGGAGTGTTATGGTGATGACACTCCTCTCATATTTCATGACACTCCCTCTTCTCTCTCTTCTGCTACATCAGCAAATTTAATGCTCATGACACTCCCATGACTCTCCCACTGAGATTGGCCTTAGTGAACTAGAAGTTGCACAGCTGAGCAGATCACACAGCTGGATTTGAAAGTGCATTGATTAGTTATAAAAAAACATAGCAGAAGTCACCCCCCCCCCCTCCAGCTCTCCCTCAGTCCCTCTGGCGACATGCTATAGCACCTCGCCATAAATAAGGACTTCGTTCCCTCACCGAGGAATGCAACACAACATATTTCTTCTCAAGACAGAGGTTATCGAACAATCTCCAGAGCAGGATAAACAAAAAAAAACATTTTTGCCCTATAAACCTTATAATTCACACATAGATATCTGCTTAACATATTGCAGAGTGCGCATTAACCAAGAAGGCCAACTTTACAAAGACACTGGAACACTCACCAGAACTTCTAAAGGTGCAGGTTGCCCCTCACTTCCTGACATTTACTAATTTCAGATGGCAAGCATAAAAAATTACGATGTTAACTTTTACCTTGGGTGCGAACTATTAAATCATCAAACCACACAATCATATAGTTACTATTTAAAACAAGCCCACTCGATAAAACTCCAACAACTATGTTTCCATACACAAAATTGTTGCTTTTCATGCAATGTGGCATACACCTATTCCAAACACGTTCACAAAAAGGCTCGCAACAAATCTTGCCGTATAAGGGGGAGCAATCTAGAAAAAGTCCTTCCCCGTGTTATGATGTTAACGCAAGCCTCCATCACCACAATTCCCCAATAAAAATATTAAGTAACCTTTTCATGAATAAGAAACATTTAATTGAACATTACCTAGTACATCCTCCTGGTAAAAGCAGAAGCTATGTGATTTCTCATGGATCACGGCGTATATAGGCAGAACCCGCCACTGTTCATGCAATCGACCGCTCATATCACCTCAATTCCCTAATAAAAACAGTGCAAAAAGTGAATCCAGCCTTCCATCCGGGAGCGGAACATTAGAGCTTAGCCTCTCTACAAGACTACAACAAACTTACGGAGTACGTGAATTCGACACACCAAAAGGGCACGGAACACACACCTTTGCCCAAACAAAAAAAATAGCACGGCATTTACGGAAGGTTGGTGGGCCAGGGTGAGCACTCACACAGGTGTGGAGGCACTCGATGACGGTGGCGGCGTCGCGGAGGAGGCGGCCGCAGAGCGGGCACGTGAGGCACGCCGCGAGCGCCGACCGCTTCAACCTCACCACGTCCCCGACTCCTCCGCCCCCTCCCGCCCCAGGCGCGGCCGCGGCGGCTGTCGCCTCGCAAGCGAGGACGGCGCTGTCCATGCCGCCGGCCGGAAGAGCCCGAGCACGAAGCGGCGTAGGGACGGCTTCGGGGCTTCTCCCCTCCCGACTCTCCCCCACGACGCGCTGGCCCACAGCTTCGGTTTCCTCGGCCCGGAATCAAGACAGCTATTATATTATAACAATGGAAGATTTACACCCGGACTATTTGAAAAATACAACTTGGGACGCAAACATTACCCGAAGAGCAAGCAAGTAAAGCTTAAACCAAAGATATCGCCCAAGATGTTAAATAAAATGAAATTTGTCTAGGTGCACTGCGTATGTTGAGGCATTCATAAGACTTGCTAGAGATCTAGGAGACTATAGGCCATATTTGTTTAAGCTTCTGGACGCCTTTTCAGTGTGAAAAAAATAGATGCTCAAATAAACTGTGAACTTCTCATGCAACTTTCGGAAAGCCTAAAGCTTAGAAAAACTGAGTTAATAACTTAATATGGAAACCTGAAAAACTTAGTTTTTTTAGCTTCTTTAGCTTTTGGAGTGCAGAAAATTATTAAATGCATCACCTAAAAGCTATTATTAGCTTTAGGAAGAAAAGGCTAGCACCTCAAACAAACTGGCCCTATATATATATCATAGAAATAGGAAAAATTATTAGCTCGGCAAACATTCCATTAGAGAAACTAGGACAACAAGCCAATAGTGGCGAAACTATCTGAAATTGGATCAATTGTGCATCGGCAGTAATTCAATTTTGTTACCATGAGGAATTACTTCTGCTTGCAAGAATTGTTGGTTTTCTGGCGGATCTTATCAGACTTGACGCTATGTACCGAAAAGCGGATAGGGAATAATCTCCCCTGGCTTGTTGTTACTTGCTCTGAAGGATTGGCAGGGACTACAGACAGATCACAATGATCACCTGAAGCTGGAGGATTGTACCGGCACCCGTACGACAACAGATGCTTCTGATGCATGTTGAACGTGATCATCCAGTCCTCAAAATGACAGTACTTATCCTCCAGAATGAAGTGGCAAAGACCAACACCCTTGGAGCTCACCATGTTGGGCGCAGAGGTGCCGACCGAGGCAGCGGCGAGTCCCGGAAGTTTGGGAGCGTCCAGAGCTCATCGCTCACCCGGAGGGCACAGCGACCTTCACCCACTCAGCCGGCGTCTTTATCTTGTTGAGAACCCAGATGGTGACCGTGAACCTGGTCTTCAGTCTTGGGGTTTCAAAGCGGCCATTGTCGACATCGACCAACCTGACGAGGCCCTTGCATATGCCAACCGTGCGGTTTACTGTTACTCCTGTATCTATCATCCCTGAAGACACTGATGGGTCGGTTAGGCCAAGACGTATCGGTAGGCCCATCTCGATCACGCGATCAAGGTCGATCCTGAGATCTTTGGTCAGGACTTAAGGTGAATGTTCAGCTACATCTGTCGAACTGTACGTGTTCCTAACAATGTATCGGTCCTGCGGTTGTGATCTGAAGTTCTGAAGACAAAGCCGTAGCTTGGCGTCTGCTCAGAGCCAGTGGCGTTGGCTGAAGACGTAGGAGATCAGGAACAGGGATCTCCAGTGGAACTATGCAAGTTTCAGAGAACCAACAGGTAGCTCGACAAGGACCCATGCGGCTGTACGCCCGGAAGGGGGTCACGGCACGCGCGCCCACGCCGGTGGGGGAGCCCGTCCGCCGGCGGGTGCGCGCCCGCGCGGCACGTACGCGCCCCGCGCGGTCGCGGTGGTGGCCGGCGCGCGCGCCACGCGTGTTCTGCCCGTGGCCCGGCGGTGGGGTGCGGAGCTGGCTGCTCGGGGGCAAGCAGCCGGCAGGCGAGTAAAGAGAGCGGGCAGGTGCGGCGCGCATAGGCAAGCGCACGGCCCGGCTTCGTGGCGTGACGCGCGCTAGCGAGCTCCCGTGGACGAACTGGCGGCGGCAGCGGCTTGCATTGAGTGATCATCCTCTCCTGTCTCCTCCCGCGGCCGTGGAGCAGAAGGGGTGGTGGTGGACTGGTGGGGGACTTGTTGGCCATTACTCCTACGTAACTGACGCGCGGGTGCGCTTGCCTGCTCCGGCCGGCCGGATCGGAGCCCCGCCGGGCCCGGATGTGTCGATCCGGCCTGGCGTCCCTGTGCCTCCATGCCGTATCGATGGAGGATGTGCACTGCGAGCCAATGCAATCATGCTCCCTAGCTAGGTAGCTAGCTAGATCGAAGAAGCTTCTTTTATTTCATTTCGGAGAACTTGGAACGAAGCTTCTTTCTGAATCCCCGGCACTGTTCAGGAATATAGCTTGCCTCGCGATGATGCCATTGCCACCGGAGACGAGACGACGACCGGCATGGACGCGCTCGACCGCTCAACGAACCGTCTCCAAGTTGCAGGAACGAACTAGTGCGTCGTCGATCGCAAGTTGCTCGATCGATCTCCAATTATTATCGACCCGGCGCTCCGGGCAACTCGATCGGCGCCATAATCTCTGCACAGCACAACGCCGTGGCCGTGCCGGGCGGTAGGAGCTCGATCGGCACTCTCCCCTGCCCCAATCCCTCGCGATCGACGGCGGCCGGGCGTCATGGACGTATCGCAGGCATGCCCTCTCGCTCTCGCATCCATCCACCGATACCGTCTAGCTACTGCACATGCCGTGACCCACCGGCCACCGCCCGAACAATCAACGCCGCCGCGGCTGCGCAGCACGTACGTGCGGGCGTGACAGCGAGTTGGAGCGATCGTTCCAGGCGCTGCATGCGCGCACCTACTGGCAGGGCAACTAACCGACCCATCATGCCCGAGCCGCCATGACCGGAGCTGTGGACGCGACACACACCAGTGGGTTGGGAGGATTTGATCTGCATTGCATGGGTGGCGCGAGGCGGCGGCGGCGGCCGGCCGGGGGACGCGAGTTCAGAGGAGATGCGTGTGCGTGCGTGCTGCTGGCTCCTTAGGCTACTTCCAACCATTCCCCCCATCCAACTCCCCCCCCAAACGTATTATTTACTATATTTTACCACTTCCCTTCAAAAGATTCCTCCCTCTATAACTCCTTCTATCCAATCATTCCCCCCATGTTTATTCCCCATATATACTATCACTCATTAACTAACTATTTTTTTTATCATTTTTGAATTTTAAAAAAAATCATACAATATTTGTACTGTCATAATACATATTATTATCATATTACGGGGCTCAAACGAGATTAATATCGCGACGAAATGGTGTGATTAGAATATAGGAGGAGTTGGAACTCACTCTATATGTGGGGGGAGTTCCAACTCCCCTCATATATAGAGGGAGCTATGGGGGGAGCCGTTGGAGGGCTCCCTCCCTCCAAAGCTCCCCCTACGTAGGGGGAAGGGCCATTTACATGGGACCGTTGGAGGTCGCCTTACACCTTGTCAAGAGGGGGACAGGCACCAACCGGGCAGGCGAAAGCATGTCTGGTCCGGTGCCGCTGCTCTCTCTGCTCTGGGTAGGTTGGTGCGCTCATCTATACCCTCCTCCTCTCCTGTAGTAGCTGCCACGCCGGCATGCTTGTGTCTGTGCGCGTGCGCCGCATGATTTCCTCTTTGCGTGCGTTGCCTGCCTGGTTGGTGCATGCTCGCCGTTGGGCCATGCCCGATGCCCCCAGGGCAGCAACGCATGAGATCCGCGCGCAAGGTGCATGCCGGGCCGATCCGTCGATCGTTGGGCAGGCCGCGCGAGTGTATCGTGCGGCTGATTGGCCTGCATGGTTCATCATTGACCTGCCTGCTTGGTTCCCGGCCGGGATGTTGATTTTGTTCCTCATCCCCTGATTGTGCAGGAGCAACTGAATCGAAACGGCAGCGTTCTAAGGATTTTGTTCGAATAAATCTTATAATCGACGTAAATATAAAAAGTAGTTTTGCTATTGTCCTCAACACATTTCTGCTGTTCATCGTTGTCTCATTGGATATATGGAGGTGTGTTCTAAGAGTTCACGTTACAATTTATTTCAGACCTTTTTTTTTGAAAAAGTAAACAACGTATTTCAGATTTGAACAAGGTTACTTGCAGAGGGTTTAAGTCTCCAGGCTGGCTAGGCTAGCACTGTCTGGCTGTCTGGTACTCTTCTGCGGGGGCGCCAGGACGAATCTCCTGTGCCGCGCGTCGCTAGCTCGCTCTACGCGTACGATACGACCACTAGCTCCATCCGACGTCTACACTCCACCAGAGCACCACGGAGGACGCGCCGACGTGGCCCATGCATGAGGTACGCCCCCGGCCCATCCAAGCGAGACCAGACTGGCCGAGCCGCGACACGTGTGAGCCCCGCCTGCCTGGTTGGCAGCGGCAGCGGCAGCGGCAGCGGCAGCGCCTGGCCCACCCCCCAGCCGCACCCACATGCGCTGCCGGCCCGCGGCAACGGCCGTCCGTCGCAAGGAATCTACCCCCGACCTGGGCCCGCCGCCTGTCGGCCGGGCCCCGGCGCGCCACACAACCCCGGCCTCCACAGCCCGCTCTCCGTGTCCCCCTGGCCCCACCTGCCATACGGCTAGCTAGCGACGTGTCCTGGACTCCTGGTCCGAGCTGGCTTAGCTGCCCTGCTTCAAGTGGGCTTGGAGCCTTGGACTAGTGCACGCAACTGCTAGCTGCTTGCTAACCAAAAACCAACCGCCTCTATATATGCGAGCCTCCAAGGCACGCAACCGAACGACGAGCAGTGCAAGCCAAGCATTCTATACTCAGGCAGGCTCACGGTCTCTCACTCTCTTCCTCTTCCTCTCTAGCTATCTTCTCGGCGAGTTCGTCGTCGTTGCATCTATCCGAGATCTTTTTGTGGTTTCGGCCATGGAGATGATCGACGCGGAGCTGCGTCTCGGTCCGCCCGGCGGCGATGTTACGGTCGTGCAGCCGGCGAGGAAGCCGGCGGCGGCGAAACGGTCGTCGCCGGCGGTGAAGAGCGAGGCCTCCGGGACCGGTGGCCATGACGACGACGCCGCGCCGGCCTCCAAGTAAGTGCCGTGTTGATTGCACGCCGGCCCATGACGGCGAGACTTAAATTCATCTGAATTTCCTCAGCAGCAGCAGCAGTTGAGCTTGAGCTGACGCTTTGTGTACTGTGCTTGTGAACGCGCAGGGTGCAGGTGGTGGGGTGGCCGCCGGTGAGGGCGTACCGGAAGAACGCGTTCCATGCGGCGGCGGAGGCGGCGGAGGCGAGGACGACGAAGGGGGAGCAGGGGGGCCTGTACGTGAAGGTGAGCATGGACGGAGCGCCCTACCTCCGGAAGGTGGACCTGCGGACGTACGGCGGGTACAGGGAGCTGAGGGACGCGCTCTTCGGCTGCTTCTCCTCGGCGGCCGACGGCGCCTGCCAGTTCGCCATCGCCTACGAGGACAAGGACGGCGACCTCATGCTCGCCGGCGACGTGCCATGGGAGTAAGTACCAAGATCTGAATACCGATCCATGCATGGATATATGGATCAAAGGAGGGATCAGCTGATCTGACGAGTTGCTATATATTTTCTGTGGATTTTCGCAGTATGTTCATCTGTTCTTGCAAGAAGCTGAGGATCATGAGGGGCTCTGAAGCAAGATGATCCGAGTGTCGAGGTCCGCACATCGCGCGAGAATTTGTTGGACGCGTGTGGACCAGATGTATAGGTCATCTGGTCAGACTCACGAGAGATCTATCATCGATCATTCGATGGATGCGCATGGTGCTCCTATCGATCTACAGACATGGATGGGATTGAAGGCGTCGGACGATGGATACCTGCGGCATGGGGAGGGCGGCCAGCCCATACGTGCATGCCTAGGTGCATCGTGTTCTAAGGCCAGGTTGCCCATACACGAACACACCCACACACACACGGGCGTGACGGCGGGGTACTCATCATGCTGTCCCGTGTCATCAGATGGGCAGTGCTGTGTTGGTCTGCAGATCACACACATTCAGCCAAGTAGCGGAGGGGACGAACTAGGATCTGTGTACATAAGCTGAAGCTGTTTCATTTGTAATTTTGAATTTCCCTTTTGTATGTGTGAAAAAGTTTGATGGTGTGATGAGCGAAATATGTGAAAGAAAAGAGAGGGAAATTTGATTTCATATAAAATTGTGTCGACGTTCTTTTCTTCTTAGTACATCCCGATGACAAAATTCACAAAAAAACTTTTGTGCCAACTGCTCTGTCTGATAAAAAAGCTGATTCTTTTTCATTGTCTCTTCATGCATGTCTTCCCATTCGCAGTGCGTGTCGTCGCAGTTCATGAGAGAAAAAGTCGTAACGGAAAAAAAAATCGCGACTTGCAAGGCACTAGATCTGAGTAAACTCGACAAGTCCTTTCTGCTAACCGATAGCCATCAATGACCATCGTTTACAACTAATTTGGTACAGCAGGGAGATTGCCGTTAAGACTGCGCCATGGATGGCCAGGCACAAGACAACCGTGCATTTCCGCAACCATCTCTGTACCGATAATATCAAAGATTCGTGCCAAAAATTGGCAAACAAGCTTTCAAATCTCCAAAAAGGAACAGGCACGCATTCCCTCCCCGATCCCCTTTGATCTTTTGTTCTGTTACGCAGGATGATGGATATTTGCAGATAGCAACACAAGCGTCCAAACAGTAAAAGATCCCGTGCAACACACAGATGCATACATGCTTACCACATGAACACTAGAGAGTGACGACACGTAGCATAGAGCACAGCAGAAGACGCAGAGGAATCCCTGGATGGGTGATGGGCGATGACGACGGCACCAGGAGACCTGCAGCCAGAATGTCACTGCAGCGCAGCGGCCACCACAGCCGGGACCTCCAGGCAAGTGCATGGCTGCAAGAGAAATTCAGGCAGCGAGTCAGGCGACAACGAAATGTTACTGGCACTGTAAACATCACTCGGTAAAGGGGGAAATCCGGGCACTATAGAACAACAGTAAAAGCCCCCTTTGCAACTGGCGGTGAAAACGCTCCAGCAACGGACAACGCGCAGCAGACCCACACCACACAGTAGATGCGAATCAGACAGCTGGGGGACAATGCAACATACGTATCATGCATACAGGTCATGAGATCTCAGAGAGCTGGGAGCAGCCAGCAGACAACCAATTCACAGCCTAGCAAGGATAAAAGCACCCCATTTCAGATCAAGACACAGGAGCCATGGAGCCATGGAGCCATGGAGCTGTCCCTATTCCACCATTCCAGTACCATGAGTTAATGAGGGATCATGAAAAACGTAATTTCGCGAGGAAACCCAACACGCCGTTCTGTAATTGGTAGATTGCCAGGGTCTAGGCACTGTAAGTGACATCCGTGAACAAATGGATGCAGAGTAGTTTTACACCAGGGACATACAAAATCATCAACTTGCTCAGGCACACCACACAAAATCATCAAAGTCAAACATTGCTGGGAATCTCAGTTTCCGGCCCCCAAGGTTCACGCGCTTCAGGAATATTCATGCCTGTTGA
The DNA here is from genome assembly GCF_016808335.1 of Panicum virgatum. NCBI lineage: Eukaryota > Viridiplantae > Streptophyta > Magnoliopsida > Poales > Poaceae > Panicum > Panicum virgatum. The sequence continues at coordinate 4,146,732 of NC_053153.1, forward strand.
GGTACACAAGTAGCATCGTGAGACTGCATATATCGATTAATAACATCAAGTACAAGAGACGTTTAATCACACAATCTTCTTTATGGCAGACAAATGGTATAAGGCAAAACCAACTGGGCAGATACCATCATCAACTTATCTAAACATAGGTACCAGCTACACAAACATCATGTGGCTAGATTTCCCTTCCTATGATCTTAAAAAGAATTGTCCAAGCTATTGGTATTTTATCACAGTTACTGTTTGTGTATATCCCCACTTGCGAATTGTACGATACATGAACAATCCTTTTGATTTCGAAGCCTTATGAGTGCCCACACAACATGTAGACTATGATTATTTGGGCATACTAATACGATGATAACAAAATGCAGATTTCACAGAAGCATCCAAGGGACCACAGAGATAGAACCTCATAGTGCGGTTAAAAAAAAACAGGTTGGATGCAAGGTTTTAGAACAAATTTATCTTTTGTTTTGTAAAATATTGCCTCATTAAAAAGATGCACAGTGTTGATGCAAATTTATACCAGCTTCTTTTTCTTCTTATGCCTCCTCTTGCGACGTGGTTTATGAGCACCAGAATTGGAACTCAGATTGCTGTTATGATCCCCAGGACGATTTGGTAATCTTCTACTCTTAAATGATTCGCCGCTTGTGCTGTTTGAAGTATTGCTTGAGCTGGATATCACACGTTTATCTGCAGATCTGCCTCTATTTGGAGCTAATGAGCGAGGTGGTGGCATAAGAACCCGAGCATCTCTCTGACGCTGCAAAACAGAATAGGTGGGGTTAAATACAAGGAAATGCAAATTGTATTAGCTTGTCAGAACTCAGAAGAAAACTAAAACAGCCCCTTCTAAAAGTACCTGGTTCTTTTCATCACTTGACATGCCAGATGCTGCCCTACCTGAAGCACTGGAAGCTGGCTCCCTGCAGAAGGTTAGTACTAGTAACATTAGCACACCAAGCAAAAAAAAGAAAGAAAGAAATAAGAACACATTAGCACAGCACTAGCATGCTCACCCAAGAACAGTTCAATTAATTTTATTAGATTTAGAACTTTGCATAAATAAGTGATAGCATAATAGCATGTTGCAACTGCAATGGCCAAGAGCTGTGGTTTGTGAATCATACTTAGCACTTTTGTCAGTCCACTCATCATCAGCCTCTTCATCACTTGAACTTCCAGACATAAAGAAGTCGTCATCACTCACATCCAAGGTATCATCATCACTTGCTGTCTCTGTTGAATGGTCAAGAATTGAGTTTAGTAATTTACGTACTAGATATCCAGTCAAATGGACAGTACATTCAAAGGTCATCAAGAGAACTAGTAACACAAACATGCACCTTCTAAATCTTTTCCACTCGCTGCAGCAGCCACGAGATTCTCTTTGATCTGTTTACGCCACTTGGTCCTCTCTTCAACCGCATCCGCAGTATTCCCTCCAGCAAACAGTGAGACATATTTCTCATTCTTTGGGAAAAACTACACATGAGGAAGGATATATAAGCTTTAGCTGACAAGTCAAGCAGGTTCAGATAAACAATGGGAGAAAGATTCAAGCAGGTTCATCAGGGCAGTAGTGTAGGAAGCTTACTCTAACATATTCAAGGTCTTCTCGCAATTTCGACAGCTTATTGCTAACATCATCACCATTTGAGCGTTGCCGCTTCTCAAGGCGCCGTATCATCCTCTCAATTTTTTGCCTCTCTTTGTAGTTTGAACACCAACACCAAGAAAATTGTAAGCACAGACACGCAGAAAAAAAAGGCACCAGATATGGATAGGAATAAAACAGCTGAGTAATAACAGACCAAAGAATTTTATCTTCCTATCTCTCAACTGTACTGTCCGTTGAACAGCCAGTTGATTCTGAAGCTCTTGCTGCTTCTTCAGTTCTTCAAGTTTCTTCTCTTGAGCAATCCTAATGTCATCAGGAAGGTCCTGAAAATTGAACATATAGCATCGACATATCAACATGGCTAAACAAAAAGGGCTCTATGGTTCATTGCCGTAATTGGGAGTACAGAAAAGAATCTCGATCCATGAAAACAGAAACAGACAAGGCACCTCCTTGGCATGAGCATAGTCATGACTACCCTTTTAAATCAAGTTTAATTACACTCCCTCACTCACTTCTCTTCTGACAAGAACAAATGGAGACCTTTCATAATCTTTTCTGATCAATCAGCTTGAGCAGCAGATATCATATGTTAATTGTTTCAATCAATATTGATACTGAATGACACCTTTACAAGCTGTCTAAACGAACAGTAATCCAGCTACACCATGAACCTGAGCTGAATGCAACAAAGGGAGGTCTCAGTCGAAACATCAACAGGCCTCTAGCCTAGCAATTAGTGAACAATAACTAGCAATCGAGCAATTAATCATCGATGCCAAACTACCATGTTTAGTTAAAGTCCAACTCCATGGTTGGCGAAATGTCTCAGTTAACTGGAGAACCGAGAGGCTCGCAGCCAAACAGCCACTGCTCCACAGGCAACAGCTAAAACCCATCGACGGGACAGAACAAGGAGCAGCGAGAGGGTCCCGAGCTCGACCGAGTAGACCCCGGGGTTAGGCACGTACCTTGCGGAGGAAGCGCTCGGTGGAGCGGACCTGGTTCTTAAGCGAGGCGGTCTTGGCGGTGGCAGGCCGCTTCCGCTTGCGGTCGGCTACGCCGGCGGAGGCCGAGGACTTGGGCCGGCGGACGGCGGCGCCGCGGCGTGGGTAGCCGCCGTGCGCCATGGCCGGAACCCTAGGCGGAGGAAGACCAGGAGCGTTCCGCTCGCGTGGCGCGCGCTAGCCGCTAGGTGGCCAGGTGGGGCTTGGATTGGGCCGTGTCCGGGTGGGTCGTGCGCTTTCGCGCGTTTCGCCACAAAAGTGCAATTGCCAGAACTGTTGGGCCTGCCTGCATATTTAGGTCTGCTTGGTTGCTTACTAAAAATATACGGAATTTCTATTCATCTCTAGGGTGTTTCACTCAAATATCTATGGATGCGATTCCTTTAAAATTTGTGCCACAGCTGTGGAATGAATATGTTTTTTATTTGTTGGGCCATGTTTATTTGATTTGCTGGTCCATTTTCGTTCATCATTGGCCCGTCAGCTCAACTGCACCATTCTGTTATCTTCTCATCTGGCAGCGAGCGTGGAAGATGAGAAGTCTGGGTCTCAACGAATTAATCGAGAAACTGCACGAACACCTTACACCATATCAAAGAGATTGCACGAATACCTCACACCTAGAGGTGGTAAAGAGCCTTAATTTTTGACCTAAATAATCTAAGAACCGGATCCTAAAAGGACCGACTCTAATTTTATACAATTTTGAACTAAAAATATTAAAAGCCAAATTGGATTGTAAAGAAAATATTAGGGTCATGACCTATTACCACACCACAACTATTCCGTCCTTTTGCCATCCACTACGCAAGAAAACAATGATCCGGCATGATCAGCTCCAATTTCCTTCCCACCCCTACCTTGCAGTTCCCGATCAGCAACGGGTTCAGCACTTTAGCAGTTTCAGAGCCCAACATGGAAACATCCTTTCTGCCAAAATGATGCGAGGAAACAGAGGCGCGGCACAATCAGCCAGCATTACGTGGGAAACAGTCTGATCGCCCATTCACTACTGCTAAAAAGAACACGATATTACAAAGGAACATCAGCTCCAGAGACATTTTAAGCTGTGTTGAGTGTCGAGCATGGAGTAACATGTGTAGCAGTACCAGGTTTCGCGCACACAAAGCCAAAGGAACCAAAGAAATGTACAACTGTTACCAATCACCATAAAAAGGTATATTTTTATGTGTGTGAAGCTATTCAACATAAGTTCGTTTCACACTATCTTGAGCAGACAAATTGTGAAACTTTGGTATTACTGACTATGCTTATGTCAAAACAGAAAAACAAAAAATAAGTTGGGGGAAATGATTCTAGCATAACACCACAGATATAACTCCAGGATTCTAGTATAACACACCATTTGGGAGAAGAAAAGCACTAACTAGAAATAGTTTTCAACAACACTGATCAAACAGAAACACAGGTGAAACAATGGCAACAAAATACAACGCCTCAAGCAGACATGAGGGCAACACTCTTTCTTGAAAACCAACACTTCAAAGTTCAAACCAGTAAACATAAAAGTTTGGCAGCCGCAAACGCTCCCAGATTGCAGAGGCAATTCCACCAAACAACCTAACTTCAAAAAGAAGCGATCTAAAGATAAGGTGCTTCATGGGAATAATGCTCGTGAACAATTGACAAGAAGCAAGCACACAATTCAATGCACTATTTACAGTATCATAAAACAAACCACCAAAGTCATGCAATCACTCATTTTTCCCAGATTGTAGATTCTCAGAAGTAGTCCACAAACTAAGGCCCTGTTTAGTTCCCAAAAGTTTTCAAGATTCCCCATCACATCGAATTTTTGGACACATGCATGGAGCATTAAATGTAGTTTTAAAAAATAACCAATTGCACAGCTAAAGTTTAGCTGTAAATGATGAGATGAATCTTTTGAGCCTAATTAGTCCATAATTGGATACTAATAACTAAATAAAAACGAAAGTGCTACAGTAGCCAAATCCAAAAAATTTCGCGGACTAAACACGCCCTAAGTAAACACGCCATTACTGGCAGTGAACAGTGCCTGCTGTCCACAAATTACTATGCGAAACAATAATGGTGCAGAAGATAACTCATGACAGAGGATGCCAGTACTTTTAAGGATTAATCCCATCCCAACTTTATACTAATGTTCTCATCAAGAGTGTGCATCGATAAATAAAGTATCGCAAGTAGATAGCAGACCCACTAGCACGCCGAAATGCATGCTCAGCCTCCATTGACCAAAGCCTCGGCCCTTCACTTTGGAAAAATGGAGAAGAACGACATTGCTATCAACACCATCTTCCATTTCATCTTGTATTCAAATTTTGTCAACCATTTGTGCAGGCAGCAGACACACGCATACATCAACCCTTTTGATTAGTCCATACACCCACTACCGAAAAAGCAGTCCCCACCACAAAGTGTATGGCTAGTGCACTACAGACCCAGAAAGAAACATTATGAGAACATGCCAGACTCTTTAGTAGCTCTCTCCATCACTCACACTCATAGGGGGCATTGAAAGATGTAGGAGCATCAGCAGGTTATTGCTTACCATATCCTTGCAATTAAAGCACCTTTGAAAAAAAGATTGGAAAAGGAAGGTGATATCATATACCATTGGTACAACCTCAAGTGGAGAGGATCTTTTAGGTCTTTTCTTGCCTCCTTGTTAGTGAATCGAAAACCAGCAGTTTATCTTACACTTTGATAGATTGGTGCCTGCTAGTAGTTGTAAGGATGCATGCTATGGTTGCTGCTACTGTACTAGGAAGGAGTGTTGGGTTCTGGCTTCACTGGTTGGCCATCCTGAGAATGTTGTGTGTCATAAATTGCCATGGCTAGAGAGATTGGCATCATGCAGAGTGCTTTGGACTGGAGAAATTGCATCGCTGCCCCAATGTCTTCTTCCATCAGCTTTGCAATCTGTCTTTCCGTGCCATCCGTTGACCACTTTTCCCAAATCTGCTGTTTGCTCCCACTATCACTTGCTTCCCCCTAACAAAATCAAAGCAAGATCCAATTCAACAACCAACAGATACGAAAATATAGAGATGGAAAACGACACTCAAGTTCATTTTTCCGATTCATGGCACGATGATTCGAGAAAGAAAGGAATCTCATTATATTATAGCAATCTGAGGATATGCGAGGCGCAGAAATTGGGCTTTGAAGCAGGGCATATGCCTATGAATCCATGAAGAAGCATGCTGATAAGAAAAACTAGACGATACAGAGATAGCGATGGCAAATCAAGAAAGTATGGCTGATATGCTTCATCTAGCTGCTGTATAGTAAAGATGAAATGATTCGTTAGTTTGAACAGGTAGGCCTACAGTGGTGTCACTGAAATCAAGGAGTAGAAATAGTTTGTAGTAACATCAGAAAATATATCATAAAATGAATAAAAATCCATGGTTGATACAAGATGATGAATGGACCCCACTTTCAACACCATTGCCTAGAAAAGAGCAAGAGAGAAACTTCAACGAGAGAAATATATGTCAATGACAAATTTACTAATACATTTTGAAATTGGAACTGGAATTATTCTTGCAAGAAAAAAAATGTTATGTTGTCTACTGATAAAAAAATACCTAACATATCTAAACCTCACCAAAATTTAGTTGCAAATCTAATAATTTAGTTGCAATTTCGGTTGGAGTTTGAGCACTGAGCTGCTGTACAAGACTATGTGTTCCCAATCAGCAATTCACAAACTGAAAAACAGACAAGCAAGTGGCAATCATTAGGGTTAAAATTTGTAATTAAGATTTACAAAATTGCACAAAAGAGCAACACTTTGTCATAACTGTGGTGGTATGATTATGTCTTGATTTTGATACAGCAGAACAAAAAATCAAGAGCAACTTGCGCTGATAATCCCATATTAAATCTATGTGCATGGCTGTAAAGTGAAGTTATCAGAAGGCAATACTCCATAATCCTGCATTAGTCACAAATCACAGCTTACCTTAACTGAAAGAGGGATATCAGCAACCAATTGCGCAACAGCACCAGCACCGCCCAGCCTGCTCATGCTTAGTACCTAACATTACAGTACAAGGTTTCATCAAAACAGTAACGGAATTGGTGGTTAACGCTTCAAATATATTAGCATAATGACCTGCACCTTGACTTGAAGCCTCAGAAACTTCACATAATCGAGGATCTCATCTAGCATAGCTGCCCTATCTGTCTGCATAGTTTAAAATAAAACATAATATCAGAATTTTGTGTGTCGTCATCTTGTCATATTACTAGGTGAAAGAAAATCTGGATCTGGGAATTCAAAATCAAGTGTTGTCCCAAATATTTACATGATCCTGAGGATACGTGCTTGCTTATATCAAGAAAAGGCATACTACACTCATCTAGCATAGTATCAGGTGAGATAATACGTTCTTCAAAAGCGCAAGACTTAATTGTCAAAATGACAAAAAGCACAATGTTAGTATAGTGTTGTCAGCACAGAATGAGCCTAGACCACTTGCTGAAATTCTGTGAAGGGCAGGCATGTGAACCATAGCAACATAGGGTCCTCATCATTATAATAACACCTACAAATATGATAACAATATTACCTTGTTTGTATTGGGCACCAGTTCCTGTAGGGCCCTCATCCTTTCTGCTATTCTCTCTCTTCGTAGCTGCAGTAGAACAAACAACGTTCATAATACTGCTGAATAAGCAAATAGAGGACTGTAAAATGGAAAACAAATGAAAAGTGAAAAGAACGTAAAGCTTAAACTAGGTGGACATCCATAAGTATAAGCACAAGAAGCAGGCATAATTCTCCTGATACTAATGCATGTTATTACTGAAGTTCAAAGAAAATAGGCTACCTTGAAGAAAAAAGCACATGCTACACAACTGCACTATGACATATGAATCATCCAACTTATAATACAATACAATAAGTCAATAACATAACAGTTATGAGACTTCAGGAAGAAAAGACCACATGCCCCCGCCAAACCACGGTCCGTAGACTAGTGAACACAACAGCCCTCTTTGAACCTGAGATACTGATTGCTTGCACCGAAGGAAAATGCAGAGCATACAAAACAGGACATGGGACAATTCAGAGCTGTTACTCACAAAGTGCAAAGTGGCACATGGGACAAATGATTGCCTGCGGATATCGAACAACCACCTAGGAGTAAGCACTCGGCAACCCAATTCTAAACCATGAGAAACACTAAACCGAAATCTAATCCTTGATCCCCTTAACAATGTCAGGTTACGGCTTTATACAGATCGCACTAACAAAATAATTCTGGAACCGAAGACCCAGGCACACGATTTGACTTCAGAGATTGTTCAGTACCCTCTCCGCGATGCTGTGGGGGTCAGTTGCCTGCCCACGCCGCGCCCGCACCTTCGGCCTTGGTGCCGGCGGCTGAGGCCCCACAGCCGCCCCGCCTTGCTTCGGCTGCTGCGCGTGGAACACCTAAAACCCAACCAGAAAACAAAAGGAAATGGCATGGTTAGGCGGGGGAAAAACAGCAATTAGCCATGAAAACACGCATGATTTCCACACCTCCGCTGCAGTGCGTGCTTAGTACCTGGGTAGGCGGGCTGGGGCGGAGTTGGGGCGGCTGCATACCACCGCCGAACACCGGCGGGAAAAGCCCGGGGAGCTGCACGACCTCCCGATCCTGCAGAGGCGAGCGAGAAGCTTAGCACGCAGCACACACGCGCTAGTTTGGTTGGTGCAAAGGCGAAAGCCAGAAAAGGGGAAAGCAGAGACGGCAGAATACAGACGCGAGAGGGGCTCTCACCGCCTTGCCGCCCTCTGCGTGCTTCCCGCTCCCGGAAGCCTCGGCCGCCGCCGCGTCTAGGCTGAGAGCGAGGGAGAAGGGCTGGTCCCCCGCGACGCGGCCGCCCCCCGCGGCCGCGGCGGAGTAGGAGCCGCCGGCCATGGAGAAGAACTGGTCGAGGAAGTCGTCCTCCGGGCCCTGTGGAGGCTGCCCGGCCATGTCCCGACGACGGGTCCACTGCGCCTGCTGGCGAAGGTACAATTGGTTGCTCGGCCTCACTCTCCGGCTGCCGCCGACGGCCCGGAACGGGGCCGCCTGGTCGTCGGCGAGTGAAGTGGGGATCGAGGAGTGGTGGTGGGTGGGTTGCTCCCTCGCCTTTTTATTCACTCTCTCCGGTCGTGTCATAACGAAGTGGGCCTGAGCCACATGTGTGCTGAAATGTGCGCCAATGGGCCGAGGTAGGATTATGTCTGTTTGTGTTGATGGGCTTGGTTTAGCAAAAACTGATCCAGTCAGCAAAACAATATAACAAAAAAAAAGCGTGTGGTACGGTCCAGAATAAGAATGGAGGCCCAATATCACTACTACAGAACATGGCTTTGTTCCAGGCCATTTATCATAACTGCCTTTGGGCCCGGGACAATAGGTGGCTTTTGTCCCGGGTCCAACGGCTAGCAGGGCCAGCAGGGGGACAGGGGTCTTTTGTCCCGGTTGGAGACACCAACCGGGACAAAAGGGCCCTTTTGTCCCGGTTGGTGTCTTCAACCGGGACAAAACTCCTTAGCCCCCTTATCCCCTTCTCTCTTCCCCCGCCCGAGCCATTCAGCTCACTTGTTCTTGTTGTTTTTGACACGAAAGAGGGGAGTTCTTGCTCATTTCTTCACCATATTTGTGAAGATCTTTGATTCCCCATCCATCCATCGGCGCTAAAGGTTTGGGGCTTGTTTTTCTCTTCTTCCTTGGCTTGTATAGCTTATTTCATGCTTTAGAAATAGAGAAAATGTGTAGCTAGCTCATATCTTGGACATTTAGATTGCATATGTAGGTGTGATTTTCTTTTAGATTTAGATGAGTATGTGGATAGTAGAAATTTTTAGAATGGGTGTAAACACTTCATGTGATGTACTTGTATATATGACCATATTGTGGATAGTTGATTTTTGTATTCATGAATGAATTAATGAAATGAGTATATTAGAATTTTTTGTATTATGAATGGATTATTTTGACACTCTAGTGATGTATTCGTTCATGCTCACACTGAAACCATCTAGAAGCTTAAAAAATCTTTATTTCGAAACAAGTATACGATGTTGATCTCCATTCAACGGAGGTGGCACTAAAGGGTGTTTCTGGATATTGAAAAGAGTGTTCTCCTAGAACTGAAGGGTGTCAAAATAATTAGGAGTTATAGAAATTTTGTCTTTTTTATATGATTTCATTGTTATTTGCAAGAGTTATTAATCTGATCATTGTAATTATAATAGTAAATAATATTTGCATTGTAATGGTAAGAATTTATAATTTTGTGAAAAATAAAGGTATTTTCCAGTAAAATATGGCTTTAGCAGTGGAGGGAGTGGCGCCGGTGGGGGTGATCGTTGTCCTTCTGGAGAGAAGGGCACAACTCGAGTAGGTCGTCGGTCCAAGAAACCCAGTGCTTTTCATAGGGCAGCGCTCCGTTATTTGGAAAAAAATATAGAGAATGCGTGGCAAGGGGCAAGTAACCTCCGTTTGATCTTGAGGATTTATTGTGGCGTTACGGTTCGTCACCACCAAACTCGGAGGTTTCAGTTCCACCATCTTCTTCTGCGCCAGCAAGAAATCCGTTAGAGCATTCTGCGTTCCCACGCAAGGACGGTTGAAAATCTATGTGTTGTTGTCCGAATTTTTAAGTTTCATGTTGAGTACTGCTTTGTTAAGTTCTGTAATGGATTAAGTATTCCTTTTAATTAATCAAGATGTATGATGGATATTGCCGATCTTTTAATTATTCATGTTATATTACATTTAGTTTAATTTAGGTTTGATATATTTTATTTATTCGATACGTGTAAAGAATTAAAATCGATTTCTTTAAAATGCAGATGAACCGGTAATGGATGTACAATGATGACTGACGTTCGAACGAATTCATTGAAGGCCTGCATTATTTTTGTCTGCGGCTGAGGCAAACAAGCAGAATGGTTTTATGTGCTGCCTGTGTGTTCATTGCAATAATAAAAAGGATTACTCATCTTCAAGAATCCTACACAGCCACATTTTCGCAAATGATTTCATGGAGAAGTATGTTTGTTGGACGAAGCACGGAGAACAGAGGGTTACCATGGAAGACAATGAAGAAGAAGATTTTGACGACCACTTTCTCGGGAATGCTGGATTCGGTGCATTCGATGACGATATTCCCATGGAAGAGCCCGAAGTAGATGTAGCAGAAAATGGTCCCAGCGATGATCTGGGGCAGGCATTGCACAATGTGCAGGCAGACTGTGAGAGTGAAACGGAGAGGTTGAAGTTCCAGAATATGTTAGAGGACCACAGTAAGTTGTTGTACCCAGATTGTCAAAATGGATTGAAGAAACTTGACACTACCTTGGAGTTGCTGCAATGGAAGGTGACAAATTGTGTATCCGACAAGAGATTTGGTGAATTACTCAAACTTGTTAAAAAATACTTCCTAAGGACAACGAATTGCCTACCACAACGTATGAAGCCAAACAACTTGCTTGCCCTCTAGGATTGGAAGTGCAAAAGATACATGCATGCCCCAACGATTGCATCCTCAACTGAGGCGAATACGAGAATTTGGATGCATGTCCCGTATGCAGTGCATTGCGTTACAAGATTAGAAAAGATGATCCTGGCGATGTCGAGGGTGAGTCCCCCCGGAAGAGAGTTCCTGCGAAGGTCATGTGGTATTCGCCTATAATACCATGTTTGAAGCATCTGTTTAGAAATAAAGATAATACTAAGTTGATGCGATGGCACAAAGAGGAACGCAAGCAAGACTCGATGTTGAGACACCCCGCTGATGGGTCGCAGTGGAGAAAAATAGATAGAACGTACCCTGAATTTGATTTGGATTCGAGAAACATAAGGTTCGGTTTGAGTACGGATGGCATGAATCATTTTGGTGATATGAGCAGTGGTCATAGCACTTGGCCTGTGACTATTTGTATGTACAATCTTCCACCATTGCTCTGCATGAAACGGAAGTTCATCATGATGCCAGTGCTTATCCCGGGCCCAAAGCAGTCCGGAAATGACAATGATGTGTACCTAAGACCATTGGTCGAAGAACTCTTATTGCTCTGAGGCGATGAAGGTGTACGGATGTGGGATGAATACAAATAGGAAAATTTCAATCTACGAGCATTGCTGTTCGTAACGATCAATGACTGACCTGCTCTTAGTAACTTGTCAGGACATTCGAACAAGGGATATAAATCATGCACACACTATTTAGATGATACCGATAATATATAGTTGACTCACTGTAAGAAGGTTATATACATGGGTCATCGTCGGTTTCTTCCCATCAGATATGCGGTACGAAAGAAGGGCAACCATTTCAAAGGCCAAGCGAACCACCGAACCAAACCGATGCACCATAGTGGTAAAAACGTCTTCAACATGGTAAAAGATCTAGAAGTTATTTTTGGAAAGGGACCTGGTAGCCAACCTATTTCGAACGAAAACGGAATGGCGCCCATGTGGAAGAAGAAATCTATATTTTGGGAGCTACCGTATTGGGAAGTGTTAGATGTTTGTCATGCATTGATGTGATGCACCTCACGAAGAATCTTTGTGTCAACTTGATAGCATTCTTGAGAGTTTACGGAAAGACAAAAGATGCAGTAGAAGCACGTCAAGAATTGCAACGTATGGAAGAACGAGATGTCTTACATCCACAACAGCGAGATAATGGACGAGAATACTTAAGTCCTGCTAGCTATACTCTTAGGAAGGAAGAGAAGGAAACCATGTTTGACTGTTTGAGCAGTATAAAGGTTCCATCTGGATACTCATCCAATATAAAAAGAATCTTAAATTTGGCAGAGAAGCAATTTACAAATCTCAAGTCCCATGACTGCCACGTGCTTATGACCGAACTTCTTCCGGTTGTGCTGCGGGGGATTCTGCCTGATAATGTCCAGTTAACCATCATGAAGCTATGTGCCTTCCTCAACGCAGTTTCTCAGAAGATAATTGACTCGGACAATTTGATAAAGCTGCAAAACGATGTGGTGCAATGCCTTGTTGGCTTTGAGCTGATATTTCCACCATCTTTCTTCAACATCATGACACATCTTCTAGTGCACCTTGTGAAAGAGATTGATATCCTCGGACCAGTATTTCTACACAACATGTTCTCATTCGAAAGATTCATCGGAGTACTCAAGAAATGTGTTCGTAATCGAGCTCGTCCAGAAGAAAGCATCGCCAGTGCCTACGGAACTGAGGAGGTCATTGAATTTTGTGTTGACTTTATTGATGACCTTAAACCGATTGGGGTCCCTGAATCGCGATACGAGGGGAGACTAACTGGAAAGGGTACATTAGGAAAGAAATTTTATGTCTGCACAAATGATTTCTCATTCAAGAAAACGCATTATGCGGTTCTTCAACAATCATCCTTGGTTGACCCGTATATCGAGGAACACAAGAAAATTCTGCTCTCCGAATTCCCGAAAAAGTCTGAGGCATGGATTACACGTGAGCACATAAATACTTTCGGCAGCTGCTTGCGGAAGCATCTAATGCATAACATGGATATAAGTGAACAACTGTTCTTATTGGCTAGGGGACCATCTTGGAATATCTTAACATACCAAGGGCACGAGATAAATGGAAACACATTTTATACAATAGCCCAAGATAAAAAGAGTACCAACCAAAACAGCGGTGTTCGTATGGATGCCACAGTCAATAATGAAAAAAAAGGACACATATTACGGCTACATTGAAGAGATATGGGAGCTGGATTACGGTCCCAATTTCAAGGTGCCTCTATTTCGTTGCCAATAGGTTAAGCTATCTAGAGGAGGGGTAACAAAAGATGAGTATGAAATGACAATAGTTGATCTCAACAATCTTGGGTATAGAGATGAGCCGTTTGTCCTAGCTCAGGATGTCGCTCAGATTTTCTACATTAAAGACATGTCCAGCAAGCCAAAGAAGGGGATAAACAAGCAAAAGGATCATGAGACTAATCGATACATAGTTCTATCAGGGAAGAGAAACATCGTTGGAGTGGAGGACAAAACAGACTTGTCAGAAAAATATAATAACTTTGTTGCCATTCCACCTTTCGAAGTAAATGCTGATCCATGCATCCTGCTAGCCAATGATGATGCTCCATACTTGCGCCGTGATCATAATCAAGGGACATTTTTCAAGAGAGAGTCTGTTACCGCTAATCTTTGATGTACTTGAATCAGTTTCTACTATTATATACAAAAGTATTGATAATTCGAATACTTTTATTATATATGTATTGTACCCTTATTCTTTATGTGTTATATATATATATATATTATTTTTTATAATTTCCACTTAATTATCAGACACAAGTATAATTTTCATACAATAATATGGATTACTCAACTAATTTTATTTATTTCATGAAATTACATTCACATTAACACACTATACTCTCTCACTAACACACACAATCTCACTAACACACACACTATCTCACAAACTCACACAATACTCATTAATATCATGAAATTGCTTAATTTTATGTAAAATTCACTTTTTAAACGTTAATATCTTGATAGAATCCACTTTCTGTCGAAAAGCAACAGTTTGAAAAAATTTATACACCTAATATATTTTTGCATGGTCAAAATAACAAATATGATTTCAAAAAAGTTAAATATTTCGTTGACCCAATCACTTGAATGAAAATTAATCATTTTTGTTGTGTGTATCAAGTTTATATAGAGATAAGAAATTTTGTTTATAATTTTTGGAATCATAATTTTCTAACTGAATTAACAAATGAAAGCATATTTTAAAAGAGAAATAAAAAGAAACAAAAATAAACATAAGATTTGGCGGGAATGAGGGAAAACGGACCCTTTTGTCCCGGGTGGTAGATCCACCCGGGACTAAAGGTGGGCCGCGGGCTGGGAATTTTTCCGGCCCGCCCAAAATCACCTTTTTGTCCTGGGTGAAGCCACGACCCGGGACAAAAGACCCTTTTGTCCCGGGTGGTGGCTTCACCCGGGACAAAAGGCCCCCACCCTATATATCTCCCTTTTCTCCGCCTTCCTTCAACACTTGGTCAGTTATTGATCTCCTCCTCGCTCGTGCCGCCGCTGTCCCCTGCGCCACCGCCTCCTGCTCGCCGCCGTCGTTGTCCCGGAGCACCGCCATCCCCCGCCACCAGAGGACGCGCCGACCGAGCTCAGCCGCCCCACTGCGCCATCAGTCCCGAGCTCCGCCATCCCCGAGCCCCGCACCGAGCAACGCCGTCCCCGAGCGCCGCCCCACCGCGCCGTCGTCCTCGATCTCCGCCGCCCCGAGCCCCCACCCCGAGCGCTGACGTCGTCCCTCCTTCCCACTCGCGCCCATCGTCCACCGCCGCATCGCTTGCGCCATCGTCGTCCTCGACCTCCGCCTCGCCCGTGCGCCGCCCCGAGCTCGCCGTCCCGACCTCGCCCTGAGCTGCATTAGGTGAAAACGGCGCCGACCGTGGACCGCCGCCGCCCCGCCCCCAAACCCTAAATTTTGTGTAAATTTTAGTGAATTAGGTGTTAATTTTATTTATTATATATTAAGTAGAATTCAATTATTAGAATTAGGTGCAAATTTTGTGCAAATATTATTAGAATTCAATTTTGGATATATTATTAGAATTCAATTATATATATATATATTAGTAGAATTCAATTATGGAAATATTATTAGAATCAATTTTGGATATATTATTAGAATTTAATAATGAAAATATTATTATAATTCAATTTTGGATATATTAATAGAATCTAATTTTGGATATATTATTAGAATTCAATTTTAATGTATCATGTATTTATTATTTAATGTATCATGTATTTATTATTTAATTATGTTATTTATGTTACTTCTCGAGCTCGCAAACTCGCGCTAACACACAAACGTTTCCGATAGTTTCCGATCCCGACCGAATCGTTTCCGATCGTTACCGATACCGACCGAATGTTTCCGATCGTTTCCGATAGTTTCCGATCGTTACCGATCTAAATATGTGGATTATTTAGAGAATTTTCTTAAGGATTTTATTTGTATTCATATTTTAGTTACGATGGACCCGCGACACACAGACGCGGAAGACGAACAGTTCCTGTTGAATATGATTGCCGAAGGTCAAGGAGATGCCCCTGAACAAGCTGATGATGGCAGCAATACCGACATATATTTGAATATGTCCGGTGACGGAATTGAGGCACCATCTTTTCAGGATGACGCTGCTGATGTACAAAGTGCTAATGTACATATCACAACTATACTTACTTGTATGGAAAATCATATTTTCATCTGAATCTATATGAATACTATGAATGTTTTTTATAGCCGTCTGGATCATCGTCGCAGCAGAAAAAGACGAAGCGAGGCCCGACAAAAAAATTGGAAAGGCGGTTGATTATAACAGAAGTTGGTCCATATGGCGAACCGATCGCTCCAGAAGCTGCCACAAAAAAATTCATAAGACAATCCGAATGTATTGTGAGGGATCACATCCCGATCAGCTTCAGGCTATGGAAAGCTTCCAATCCAAGCGAGGAACGGGATGCGGTACCCGAAAGAGAAAAAGAATGGTGCTGGCGGGAGCTTAAGAAAAACTTCACGGTTCCATCTGAATCCGAAGAGATATGCAAGCGCTGGACCCTGAGCAAGATGGCCGAACAGCTGTGATCATTCAAGAAAACTTTGACGAAGAAATATATCAAGACCGGGACCACGCCCGTGTTTACCGGCGAGCACGAAAAGCTCAGGGGTCACTGGGATGCATTTGCGCAATACAAGTCTTCAGAGCCTGGGCTTCAGAAGGTGCAGAAGGCCAAAGACAACGCCTCGAAGAAAGTGTACCATCACACTCTAGGCCAAGGAGTCTACAAGCTTGCAATACCTAAATGGGAGAAGATGGAGCAGGATCTGCTTGACAGATGCATCCAACCTGCTACCATGAACTGGCCTGAAAGGTCAAGGACCTGGTTTTATGGTCACGGGGGAAGCTTGGACCCATTGACTGGGGCCTGCATCTATGGGCCAAATATCCAGCTAGCTGCCCAGAGACTACAGGAGGCCATACAAGCAGTGGCCGAGGGAACATTCAAGCCGGATAGAGAGAGGGACAAGTTGACTTACGCCCTTGGGAATCCAGAGCATCCGAGCCATACAAGAGGCAAAGGCGTGGTTCTGTGGAAGTATGGGTTCAGAGATTACATTGAATCATATAGAAGCCGGCAAAGAAGAAAGAATGATGAGCGGGAGCACTTGCAAAGGCTAGAGAAACGGCTCATGTCACACGATCAAAGACTGGAGGAAGAGGTTCAACGCCAAGTGGCCATAGCAATGAGCCAGCAACAGCAAGTGCAATCGGTGCCTCCAGAGCCTAATGTCGCAGCCGATCATCTGTCTCAGCGGAAAAGCAGCTGCGCTTCCACAGACGTCGCCGTCGATCCAACGGGGATCCAAGCCGCAGTTGAAGCGTTGGCCCTGCAACGATTTCCAGTGGATGAGATCACCCAACGGGCACCTTATGATCTGCAGACTGCCATTAAGAACTTAATGTTCACTGTTGCGTACGGTACCGCCATGCCAACCCAACCAGGCGACGTGTACCACAGGCAGCAAATTCCGGCAGGATATACAAGAGTTGGCGTGGAGCAGGTGTGCCAGGGTTGGGAGACGCTCTAGCTTGATATTCCTGGAGGCGATGGGGAGAGGACACTAGCAGAAGCCATTCATGGCTACATCCTATGGGATAACCGCTATATTGTCCTAAAGTCGGATGATCGAACACCAAGACCGGCATCTCAGCATGTCTCTCCAAGGCTGTCATCTCCGTAAAACTCCCCAAGGGCAGCACTGTCTCGGCAAGGTTCACCGACACATTCTCCATGGTCACCCCCTCCGTCGCCGGCAAAGAAGCAGAAACAGCCGCCGACAAAGAAGGTAGCTGCACCGGCTAAGGAGCCTCCAAAGAAGAAGGAAAAGAAGAAAAAAAACCAAGGAGGCTCCTATTAAACCCTGGGACCTGAGTATTGAAGAATGCGACCGGAGGACTGCTAAAAGAGTTAAAGAGCACTTCAAGCAGAAGGCGAAGCTGGAGCCCGAGAAAGTGATAAATCCGGGAGATTTGAAATTTTTTAAGGGAATGTGCGAAGTAAATAAGAGAAAATTCATTCCGAGAGATCCCCCTTCAGACTACAACCGCACAATTATCAAAACTACTGAGAAAAAGAAGAGACAATCAAAGTCATCATCGTCCGACATTCCACAGCTCGGAGCCCAAAATAAACAATCAATAGAGCCTCTCGTAGTGGGACAGACGACGCAACAACAAGACTTTGTTACATTTTTGAAAGAATCAAACCTGACGGCGGCTCAGATTGCAGGGGGAGAAGATATTCCAAAGGCCGATGTGGTCGTCAAATGGACATATGAGCTGGGCAAATCTCTTGTACCCCCCGAAGTAGTGTCTGTGCTTCCAACGAAAATGTATAAGCTGCACCAGCACTACATGCGTGCGATGGCCTATTGCATCTTCATGCAGAGTGCAAAGATTAAAGATGACGATTTCTTACGGGGGGAGGCCATTATATGGATAAACTGGGAAGAAGTTTACCAACTATTCCATCAGGAGGACATCGACATCTCTATGGTCAGGTTGTGGGTTCTGTAAGTATTTTACTATCCTTACATATTGTTTTGTATGATCTCAACATATTAATCCCTTGATTTATTCGGTATAATGTAGAATGGAGATACAAACTTGCAGGTGAAAGGGATACTCTCAGCTCGGCTTCATCGACCCAATTACTTGTAATTGGAGGCTTCTACGCGACAATTCCGATGAGATATTCCAAAACTTGTTCAAGTACATAAGCGTTCATCACAACAAACAAATGATATTGTTTTCTTACAACTCTGCATGAGTGATTCCTTCCGTCTAACTCTTTCTATTATGTAATCGAATTGTTTAAACCTTAACTACCAAGAACTGCATCCGTATAATCTTGCAGTGAATACTGGGTCCTAATTGTCATAATTCCCGAGAAGAGCCTACTCGTGGTTATGGACTCATTGAGGAGAAATCCAGAACAATACGAAGATCTTCTTAACATGATAAAAAAGTAATTCTACCACTACTCCGTCGATAACCGATAATTTGAATCACTTTGTTACTTGACTATAATTGTTCTAATCATGCACAGGGTTTGGAAACAAGTCGCTAAAAATCATCTAGGCAAATTGGACAAGGAATTGAAGATCAAGACAGATTTTGCGGTACGCACTTGGATGATTCGTTGCACGTTTCATTATTTTTATTATATATTCATGTAAATACCAGATAATTTCTTCTCTCTTAAAGTGTATGAAGCAGAAATAAGGCACTAATTTATGTGCATACTATGTATGCGAGAACATCCAGGGTCTGGTAGGTCCTCCAAAGGCCTTGACAGATTGGGAGGAGGAAGTAAGTAAAAAACTTGTTAATGTTTGAACTCGTATTTTAATTAGTCGAAATTAATTATTCCCCTTTTCCATAGGTCGAGGAGATGCACGATAAACTCATACCGGAGGAAAAGATTATGGCGATTCAAGAATAATTGTCCGGATTTATTGTTGAGCAAGTCCTCGATCCAAAAGGCGAATTCTACTATGATGGACAATCTCACATTGACAATCGCAACAAATATGATAATATACACGTATATATATAATTAAGAACGAATATAACTATGTAAATATATGTGTGTGTGTATGTATTATATTTCTATTTATGAGTATGTATGTATTATATATTTAAGCCCTCCAATAATATATATGGAAATTATCTTGGACAAATATTATATAAGTAACTATATATATGTATATATTAGTGGAGATCTTACACACTGAATTCCAATACATAAGTTTAATTGAAATGTAAAAGTATAATTGAAATAGAAAAAAAATTGAGAAAAGAGAAACAGGAAAAAAATGGACATTTGGTCCCGGTTGGTAACACCAACCGGGACGAAAGGGTGTGCCAGTGTCTCGGTTGGTGTTACCAATCGGGACAAAAGAGTGCTTTTTGTCCCGGTTGCCAAACCCGGGACAAAAGGGCACCCCCTATTGCCCCGGCCTGGCGTTTCCAGTTGGGAAACCGGGACAATAGGGGTTTTCCAACTGGGACAAATCAGTGTTTCTGTAGTAGTGTGTGAGATGTATAGAGAGCCCAAGCCCTGGAGTTATTTTCCCATTTTTGGAGAAACCAATGGCCTAGAGTTCTGTTGAGTGGTGACTGATGTGCCACTGGCATCGTGGTTCTCGTGACCATCCCACTTTCTTAAACTGATCCAGTTAGATCACATGGATGATATTTGAGTTTATATGGTGAAACTTTAGAAGTAATAGCTTGTTTTAAAAAATTTGTGGGTGTGGCCGCACCTAGCAGCTACAACGTAGCTCCGCTCATGTCCATCGAACTCATCCGATACCGTTATCTAGTTCTCAGACTTGATAACTGTACTATAAAACTATGCATTAAGAGAGCAGGACAACTCGTTTAAAAACACGCAGAATACATTACCTGCCAATGGCACCTAGCGTCAAAAATAATTGGCCGACTTTAACCCAGCCTAATTGCTAAACCACGGACCACAGTCGGGTATCATATTACCATATCGTTCGCAGTCGGCAGACTCCACGACCGAGAATTGCATGCTAGGACACTCGTGACAGCCTGATGACATGCAGTAGTCATCTACGTGTACAAAACGGAGTACACGTGTAGATGATGTCACCAATTACGAACTGGTGCATTTGTACATGATGTCACTGAAATTTTGAAGTTTTTAGTCAGCAACACGCATGAGTCGTACTCATTGGCGATTTTAATTAAAATAAACTGCCCGGGAAGTTTGAACGCCGCCGGCCGACTACAAATGGCCAACTTTTACTTGGCAAATTAAAATCACTATAGTTTTTACTGGCCCTCCTATCGGCCGAAAAATAATTGTTCAACACTCACATGAAACCTTCAACGTGTACGCCGCCGTCAGGGATATGCAATTGAAATGGCACATTAACTATTATTACAATTACTGCTAGCTTCTCCCTACATTAAGACGTGTTCTGATCAATCTCTCCCTTGAATGGTTCCTCTGTAAAAATATATAAAGAAGCTTAATTAACTTCCATTACCTAGTAGTGTACGTCAAAGTGAACAAGTTGTGTGTGTATATACTTGATCATGGCTGCCTAATCTGATAAACACGTCCCAGGCTATCCGAAAAAAATCCAACCGATGCAATCAATACGTGGGCTGTGCTCAGGTCAAAGTTTTTGACCCAATGTAAAACTCGCACCGGATACGGGTTGAATTTTTTTTACCCAAAACTTGATCTAACCCCAAAATTTGTATACAAAAAATCAGGTTTGACCCGACCTGACCTGACCACATGTTGTGTCGGGCTCGGGTCATAATCTCCGACCCGATAGTCTGGTCGGGCTGGGTTTGAATCGATGGGAAAACACCTAGCTTTTTTACCCGACATGCCCCTATAAATGATCAGATTTAATTTCTACTTATTGTTTTTCGCAACCATAGTTGTGGATGAGCATCAAATGGTTCCAGTTGTACAATAAAGATTGCTGTATATATCTCCAAAAATATTCTAAAAATCATCTAATTTTGATCATAAAGAGTGCCATGGTAGCAATCTTCAGATCGACCATGCAACTTGCAGACCACACACGTTTTTTGGACGCGGCGAATGTAGTAATATGCTCGATCGATGCATTCATGCATGATAGCACATCATCCCAATCGACGCGGAAAAAAATTCTATGCAGCACCACTCCCGATTTATGCCACGTGGCTAGAAAATGCATCCAACGGCATACGGCAGACGCGGCTCCAAATGCTGCGATTCGATCTTCGCGGGTCGCGGCCAGACGCAGCGCTAGCTCGGCTCAGGAAATGTGCGGCTTGGCTCCGAGCAAGTGGCAAGATTCAATCGCTCCTATATCCTCTAGTCGTCGCATCTCGTCTCCGCAGCCGCCGCCGCCGCCACCGTTCACCGCTTCGGCCTCCACCGTTCGCCGCTTCCGACTCCGCTGACTGCTGCCGCCGGTTGCTGCCTCCACCGTGTGCCGCTGGATACATGAGCTAGCCACACGGCACAAATCGGGAGTGGCTCGGCGACACGCGCCCATTTACGTACACGCCGCCGCGTTGCCGACGACTGGCACCTGCCCGGCTGCCCCCGGTCTTCACCCTGCTAGCTGCGGCTATATAAACGTGGGCAGAAGCATCTCACCCTCTCCCAGCACCACTGCACGGAACCCCGAGCCTTCCAGCGTTCGAGAAAAAAGCCCAGCACACCACCACCTCTCGTAGAAACAAGCTCCTGCTCGGTTCCTCCCCCACACGCGAGTGGATAGGCTTCAACGCATCGATCAAGCGAGCGAGACAACCCCGTGCCACCTAGTAACTAGCGACATGGCTTTCACGATCAAGGCTGCGTCAACCTCAAACTCGACTTTCCCCCCGGCGTTTTATCAGTCGTCGTTGCTCACAACGAAGATGCCGACGGGGCGGAGGAAGGTTGCGGCGGTCGTCAGGGCGGTCGCCGCGGCGGCTCCACCAGCCCCGGCGCCAGCCAGGCCAACGGGCAAGCGGTGCCTCTCGGTGTCGCAGACCATGTCCAGGCTCAAGGCGCAGGGCAAAGTGTGTACTTTGACTCCTGTCGTACATATATACATTATAGCATCAGCTTGCGTGTGCAGATTCTTAATGCATGAGAGCTTTGGTGTGCGGTGCGTGATCGCAGACGGCGTTCATCCCGTACATCACCGCCGGCGACCCCGACCTAGCCACGACGGCGGAGGCGCTGCGGCTCCTTGACGCCTGCGGCGCCGACGTCATCGAGGTCGGCATGCCCTTCTCCGACCCCGACGCCGACGGGCCCGTCATCCAGGCACGCACGCACAACTACCTAGCTAGCAAGCGACGCGATCCCACCACCACGCGTGCGAAAAGCTAGCGCGGCCGGGTGCGCTCGGCTCGAGCTTTGCGTCCTCACGCCCTCGTGCACTTGATCGTCTTCAGGCCTCGGCGGCGCGGGCGCTGGCGAGCGGCACGACGACGGATGGCGTGCTGGCGATGCTCAAGGAGGTGACGCCGGAGCTGTCGTGCCCGGTGGTGCTCTTCTCCTACTTCAACCCCATCGTCCGGCGGGGGCTGGCCGACTTCGCCGCCGCCGCCAAAGATGCCGGTGTAGACGGTCTGATAGTCCCCGACCTCCCTTATGCTGCCACGTGTGCCCTCAGGAGTGAAGCCATGAAAAACGAACAAGAGCTGGTAGTCCATTCCTCATCCATCGATTTTATTCCTATATATTCTACCTTATTGCTTTGACTGACCTGAACAATTGCTGCATCCATTGATCCATGCATGCAGGTGCTGCTCACAATGCATCAATGGATGCAGCAATTGTTCAGGTCAGTCAAAGCAATAAGGTAGAATATATAGGAATAAAATCGATGGATGAGGAATGGACTACCAGCTCTTGTTCGTTTTTCATGGCTTCACTCCTGAGGGCACACGTGGCAGCATAAGGGAGGTCAGGGACTATCAGACCGTCTACACCGGCATCTTTGGCGGCGGCGGCGAAGTCGGCCAGCCCCCGCCGGACGATGGGGTTGAAGTAGGAGAAGAGCACCACCGGGCACGACAGCTCCGGCGCCACCTCCTTGAGCATCGCCAGCACGCCATCCGTCGTCGTGCCGCTCGCCAACGCCCGCGCTGCCGAGGCCTAAAGATCATGTGCACGAGGCGTCAGGCAAAGCTCAAAGCTCGAGCGCGCCCGCGCTGGTAGTTGTGCGTGCGTGCCTGGATGACGGGCCCGTCCGCGTAGGGGTCGGAGAAGGGCATGCCGAGCTCGATGACGTCGGCGCCGCAGGCGTCCAGGAGCCGCAGCGCCTCCGCCGTCGTGGCCAGGTCGGGGTCGCCGGCGGTGATGTACGGGATGAACGCCGTCTGCGATCACGCACGTACGGCACCAAAGCTCGTTAAGAATCCGTACATGAAAGCCTAGGCTACAATCTATGTATGACAGGAGGGCACACATTGCCCTGCGCCTTGAGCCTGGACATGGTCTGAGGCACCGCTGGTCGCCCGTTGGCCTGGCCGGCGCCGGGGCAGGCGGCGGAGCCACAGCGGCGGCGACCGCCCTGATGACCGCTGCAGCATTCCTCCGCCCCGCCGGCATCTTTGCGGCCGACGCCATCCGCGTCGTGAGCGATAACAACTGGTGAACCGCCGGGGAAGAAGTCGAGTTGGAGGTCGATGCAGCCTTGATGGCGAAAGCCATGTCGCCAGTTACTAGCTAGGTGCGGCACGGGATTGTCTCGATCGCTTGATCAGTTGATCGATCGATGGGTTGAGGCCGAACCGCTCGTGTGTGGGGAGGAGCCGAGCAGGAGCAGGTCGATCGCAGTGGCTTGCTGGTTTCTACTACTAGTGGCGGTACGGTGCTGTGCGAGAGGCTTGTTTCTCGAACGCTGGGAAGCTCGGGGTTCGTCCGTGCAGTGGCGGTGGGAGGATGAGATGCTTCTGCCCACGTTTATATAGCCGCAGCTAGCAGGGTCCTGGGGTAGGGTGACGGCCGGGGGTCCGAAGCTATAGCTAATGATTCATTCTCCACGAACAAAGCATGCATCTTCTCGTGATAAGGATTGGTTGATGTAACCAGCATGCCACAATGCTATTTTGTCACATCATAGCTAAAGTGTCACCACACGCCTTCTTACTATTACTAATTGGAGGCTCCTCTGGTACTTTTACATCATAGGGGGACACTTTAAAAAATAGAGAAATATTATAAATTCTCACAAAAATCAGAAACATCCAGCCATCAATTTAACAACTCTAATTATAATAACCATCAAATCTGTTATCTTTCCTAATAAATTACCCACCTCTGCCATTATAAAAATAAACTAAAGTAACCCTTTAATATTTGTATAAATTACCCACATATGCCATTATAAAAATAATACAAATACTTCCCTAAATTTGCATATAAATTATCCAATTATATTATTATTATTACAAGTGAAATTACTCATAAATCTGAATCTAAATTATATAATTATAATAATATATTAAAGTGCATCAATATAAAATTCTAAATTACTATTTCTATCATTATTAATATATTATTTTTATAATTATTTATATAAAAATACTACCCACGATATATATCACCAAATATTCATGTATGATGGAAGAGATAAGAATATCAATTCACAAACAAATAGTTCAACTAAACATATATTGAATACATATGGAGTTGTGATGCAAAATAAAATCTATTGTAACTAGATAATGATAAATATATGTTTAAGAGTATGTGTTAGAATATTTAATAGATGGAAATGGCGTGAGATAGGTAATTATAATTATTGACCTCATTCTTATATTAATTACTACTCACGATATATGTCATCATATATTCATGTATGATAGAAGAGATAAGAATACCAATTCACAAACAAATAGTTCAACTAAACATATATTGAATACATATGGAGTTGTGATGCAAAATGAAATCTATTGTAACTAGATAGTGATAAATATATATTTAAGAGTATGTGTTAGAATATTTAATAGATGAAAACGGCATGAGATAGATAATTATAATTATTGACCTCATTCTTATATTAATTCTAATTAACCCGTGCGGGAGTACGGATTGATAGACTAGTAAATATAAATACGAAAGAAATGTATAAATTCCAATGCAAGGTGAGATGAGAACCAAACACTCGTCGAAT
The DNA here is from genome assembly GCF_016808335.1 of Panicum virgatum. Classification (NCBI taxonomy): domain Eukaryota; kingdom Viridiplantae; phylum Streptophyta; class Magnoliopsida; order Poales; family Poaceae; genus Panicum; species Panicum virgatum. The sequence continues at coordinate 4,172,171 of NC_053153.1, forward strand.
AATCATTATACTGTTATATATACAGATTCGTTTTCAGCATCGGAGATGGCATTTTATAAGATAACTCATTGTGTGTGTATTGTCTTTTACGTTGTTTTAAAATAACGTGGTAATGCATGAGACCACCTATTAAACCAGACCAACGTACTTGCCTTATGATAATCTTAGAAGCCGCCAAATGAAAACAAAAGAATAGAAAAGAGAAAAGAAGAAAGAGATGCCGCCAGCGGCCAACAGTTCATGAATATATAGATCCAAATAAATCCCCCATCCCCTGCATGTTATAAACGGGATGTGTTCTCCTCAGCTCTGGATTTTCTTCAGCCAGCATCTATCAGAGAGGAATCAACCGCCAGCATTCTAGTTCCAGGGGGAGAGCTCGAACCAAACCGGAATGTGACAGAACTGTGCACATGGTACACGCGCGTGCGCATGCCACTGGCACCACCACACCGCTTGGAGAACGACGTGCACCCTGTGGACCGGCAGCTGTGACCCCGGACCTTCACGTTCTGCTGCCTCTCCTTTGAGCTCGAGTGGGAGGGAGGATCAAATAGAACTAGTTGAATACCCCGCGCGTTGCTGCGGGATTTGTAGACAGAAATGTTGAAGTTGAGTGTATTGAAAAGATGGAGATATGAAATTGTAGTCAATTTTAGCATTGGAGATATATGGCATGGTTGTATATAAGATATGCTTAAATACTAAAATTGAAGTACATATAAAAAAATTCAAGTTGATGAAACTGATAAAAAGAGGAATCGTAATTGGTATGGTAAGATCGCTTTAATTTTATTGTAGGAGAAAATGGAAAAAAGTCTGCATCATTTTGTGAAGTGATTCGACTTTGTATCGACTCTTTGGCTAAGCGAAATTTATGCAAATATTTTTTTTAAAATGAAATGTGAGGAATGCAGTTGTGTGTGAAATGTTGATAATTAGAAATATAGTTGTACAAATATAGTTGTATCAAACAGTAAAATATTAAGGAGGAACCAAACATAGTATCAATATCAGAACATAATGAATGAATGTGTAACATTGAAGAGAAGAGACCTGGAACAATCCTTCATGGTGCTCTTCCTGCATGCCACAGTGATGCAAGACAAAATTTAAGAGTAGCAAAACAGCTGGGGAAGGCAAGGAGCTACCAGAACCGAATGGAATAATGGAGTCGAGATTGTGTAACGCTACGATGGCTTCAACTAAGCAAAATATATAGAGCGCTGGGTTCTACAGATCATGAAAAGTGGAAGGGGTAGTGGTGGTAGTGTATTGTTAGATAGAGAGACTTAAAGAAATGACAGCTTGGATGATCAAGTTACAAACATGAGAGAAATGAAGAGACATAGTAAGGTGGATGAATGAGTGCTTCTTTCATTGTTGGTGGCTCAATGGGGATTGAGAAAAATATAAATTAACATTTTCTAGTGGGATGCATCAATCTTAGAAGACAGAAATACAATAGAAGACTAATTGTTTTTTTTGTTAACGTTTCCTAGTGGGATGCATCAATTTTAGAAGACAGAAATACCAAAGGAGACTAATTGTTTTTCTTTTTGAAACAAATGTGGATTTATTTATTAATATTAGATAGACTAATATTTAATTGATAAATGAAAATAATGTTCATGAGACAATAATAAAAGAAAATAAATGGAGGGGATTTAACATATGTATGTTGCATAGAGTAATATTTAATTGACAAATAAAAAATTTGGTTGTTGGGCTTCTTCTTTATTTATATTTTTGATGAACCGCAACATATTGAAAAATATGACCGAGAGAAATAGAAATTATGACACTTAGTGGGTTGATGACATAGCAACATGGCACTTAGTGGATTGATGACGTGTCAGCACGAGGATTGAGAGAAATACAATTATGACACTTAGTGGGTTGCATCTATATAGAATACTAGGTGATACCCCGCGCGTTGCTGCGGGATTTCTTAAATTTAACGTGAAATTTGAAAGTAGAAAAATTAAGATGATTGCATGGCAACATTCATAAAAAATCGATGGAAAACATAAATAAATAGATGGTCCTAGTGGACGTTGATGTGGCATTTGATATAATGGATTCCTATATGATGCGAATAACTTGCATGTTAAGATAAATAGAGTTAATGACTTTAGTAGGTGTCATCTATATAGGCTATATAGTTGATATGAATTTTACTTGCATGTTATTTTTTATCAAAATCTGGTAGAAATCGATAAACTAACATCAATAGAATATTTGATCACATTATAAAAGAATAGCTGCTCAAAGAAATAGAGTATGTATATGAGTCTTTACCTTAATAGATTAAAGATTAAAAGTATTGCAAAAATAGAGTATCTATATGACTTTATGTAAATAGATTAAAGATTAAAAGTATTGCACATAGTAGAGATTATATGGACATTTTCTTGTTTATTGAATCTCGTAAAAATCGATAAGCTAAAAGAAGAAACACCAATATAATATTTGATCACATTATAGAAGAATAGGTGATGAAAAAATAACATATGTATATGATTTTATTTTAGTTAATTAAAGACTAAAAGTATTGCATATTGTAGAGATGACATGAATATTTTTTATAATTAATAAGGTAGTTGAAACTTAGTGGGATACTTAGTGGAGAATGATGTGGACACCTTGCATGAAGAGAGAAATAGTTAGTGGGTGCTATCTATATAAGATATATAGATATGCTAGCACTCCAGCTCCACCGGTAGGGATGGATCTAGCGGTGGGTCAAGCCCACTTCTAGACTCCTACAAACAATGGAGCCTACTTTTGAGCCTCCCTCTATTTTTGAGGAGAAAGGAGAAGAAAGAAAAGAAGGAAGAAGAAAGAAAGAGGAAAAAGAATCAACCACCTGATCTATTATAGGATCTGCCACTATTCACTGGTTTCTAATTTGACAAGTGAGCTTCCGTGGCTCGTTATCTAGCTCTACATGTAACACAAATCGTTTTCTTGCACATATGAGAAGCTGAGAAGCGAGAGATAGCATTGCATCTATCTATTATCTTATTATTTGACCAACAAACGGAGCCTCCACGTTCTTTCTCAAGATCTAGAAATTCTCACGTTAATCGGAGAAAAAAATTTAAAACTACTCACCACTGCCATTACGAAAAAATTAGCCTAAAATACCCATATACATGTTTATAAATTACCCACCAGTGCCATTAAAATATATTTCTATAAATATATCCATCATTTTCCATATAAAACTACATATTGTGCATACCTATAGGATACTAGAAGAGAAGCACTCTTGATTACTAAAACTAGTAGCATGTGATGAGAAAGATTTGAGTTTATGAATAATAATTAGATAAAAATATAAGATATATTTAAAATATCAATACTAGCCGTGCAAATGCGTGGGTCACCCCGCTAGTTATCTTATTATTTGGCCAACAAACGGAGCCTCCACGTTCGCTCTCAAGGCCTAGAAATCCCCACATTAATCGGAGAAAAATAGAAAAATAAAAATTACCCACCACTGCCATTATGATAAAAAATAGCCTAAAATATCAATGTGCCTAATTAAAAATCATCCACCAATGCCATTAAAAAAATATATATACTATTAATAAAAACTAAATCTAACAACAATCTATCAAAATAAAACAAAAATAAAAATAGTTATATGTATAATATTATACCCTAATATTATTAAAGCTCAACAAATCAAATTGTTCTTATAGGTAGATCATATTTCAATTGTTTTAACCAATAATAAGACATAATTTACGATAATGAGCAGGATGATATATGGTAAAAAAAGTAAAAGTTTTAAGTAAGAATACAACGACATGCAAATTTTTGAATTTTCAATACTGACCGCGCATTTGCGCGGGCTATACGCCTAGTTTTTTTTTATTATTTGCCATGCTCATAAATGCCATATAAGTACTGTCTCACCCAAAAAAACTCATCTATATAAAATGGTTTTTCCCTTAACTTTTTAGGATTTGAAGAGAGCCTTGACGGTGTATAATTAATTCAAACTATCCATTCAGTCAGTAGAAAATTAGAGTACGTAGGAGCATGATCTAAAGGTTCTTACTATCATTTGCGTGTAAGATGTATTTCTGCAGCTTAATTAGGTACGTGCCTTTATTGATCAGTGATAATCTCTCAGTTGTAGATAGACAAATCCTGCGCTACCGATAACTATTAATATTGTCACTCACCTTTAGCAGCTGCAACAATAATAGCTGACTTGCTGAGATGTTCCCTCATCGTTGTCTACGTGCTGCCGTCGTACCGCATTGTATTTTTTTTCTGCGCTTGGATAAGGGGAGCGCTACGTTTTTTTTTCTCGAATACGCGCGCAACGTATCATTGTATTAAGACGAAGAAAAAATTAGTACAATGTTCGGTTTGTTCTTCAACATCGGAAACATATCCTGCAACGCATCCATATAGTGCGGCTGAGGTCCTTCACGAAATAATTTCTCCACCGCTTGCTCTGCCGAGGCTGCCAACGGGTAGAGGCGCGCTAACTTCACCGAGTCGGTGCATCAGGAGCACCGCCCCTCGCTTTGCCGGTTTGACGGCCGAGAGAGGGTCCAAGGCTTGGCGATGACCTCGCCTGAGGCCGTGTGCCTCAGACGAAGACAGCTGAGGAGGCGCGTCGACGAGAACGGGTCAACTCGACGGTGACGAGACGATTTGTCCACAAAAGGCGGCGGAATATTCTTCGAAACTCTGCTCCTCCAAACCCGCGTAAGAGCCGCCCTCCGACACCTCGACCGTGGCGGAGGGGTGCGCTACTAAACCAGGAAAATGGCAGCTAGGAAGAAGGTCGTGCTCCGAGAAGACGAGACTAACTATGATGTAGAGATAGATGATGTTGTTAAAGCCCGAGAAGATGGAACAATGCATATATACTGTACATTTATTTGTATATTTAATTAGACTTGGTGATAATAGTGTACCCACGGATCAATATTGTTTAGAACGACAACATCATACACAATGAATATTATTATTTTTGTTGGAAGATTTCTTTTTTTTTCCTACCGTAGACACACACACGGACACTTATTCTATTAAAGTACAATATGAATATGTATGGTTATCGAAAATGGAAAGCTGGATGAAGCAGCTGGATTGCTGGAACAGATACGCTGGAAGAGTGGTGCTGGCTGATGACCAGGTTCGAAGTGCAAGACGACAACCAAAAAGCAAGAATGAAATGGATAGGAAACCAGAATAAATGGAGAGAAATAAAAATAGGACATCTTATGATGGGCCGAAATCAGGAATGAGCCGGCCGTTCTTTTGGGCTTCGACACCTTCTTAAAAGAAAAAAAGTCTTTTTTACCTCCCTCAACTTTAAGCGAAATCCGATTTTCCTCCCTGGACCGCAAAACTGGGTGAACTGGCTCCCTGGTCTTCCCATATCGAGCACGGGTCCTCCTTTAGCGGGTTTGAGCCCGATTTCGTCTGACGTGGCACAGGTTGACGACACGTCCGCTAGCTCGCGTGGCGGCGCCTGGCATGGGGCCCACTCGTCAGTCCCCTCTCACTCATAAACGCTCCCCCGCCGCCGCCAGCGTCCTCTCTCCCCCATTTCCCTCGTCTTGGCTGCCGCCGCCACGAACCCTAGCCGTTTCTCTGCCGCTTCTGTGCCGCTTAGGGGTTCGATTTCCCGACTGGTGGAGCAGAGAGGGTGCAGGACGTGGAGGAATAAGGTGAGTTTGGAATCTATATAGGTTCTTAGGCTTCGATTTTGGGTATATAGATGTTGGATTCGGCATTGGGGTTGATTTACAAATGTAGGATTTTGAGCATGGCTTTGGTCTTAACTGCATGTGCGTAGGTAGATCTGGTCTGAGGCATGGATGTCCTAGATACATTGGCAGTTAGGTTCCATTTTGGGGGTCAATTTGTCTGCCATGGCCAAAAGAAATCATATGTTGGAGGAAGGGAAGCAATGTCCTACATTGACAGAGATAAGGTATCTCTTCCAGAGATAGTTGGCCACCTGCGCGACCACTACTCGGTATATGAAGAGGGTTTGCTGCATTGGTTGTTTCCTGGAAAGGAATTGGAAGATGGTCTGCGTGTGTTGTTTGATGATGATGCATGTCTGAAGATGTCACAATGCATTGTAGAAATGGGGGTTGCTGAGATTTTTGTGGAGGATGGTGGAGCAGAAAAACAGTGTGAAGCTGAGTCTGATGCAGAGAGGAATGTGAGTGACTTTGAGGATGAGCTGGTTGATATGGAAGAGAAAATGTCCGAAGATGATGTTGTAGAAGCAATTGAGAAGCAAGTAGTCAGTAAAACCGAGTCAAGGGCTGAAGCTAAGAAGCAGATAATGCGTTTGCAAGAATTCTACAGGAGTCCAACTAAGAAGTATCAGCAACTCAGTGGGTCTGTTAATGAGGAGGTGAAAGGAAATGATGGATCAGATGACTCAGAAGACAGTGACTATATGCTTGGGGATGCATGTTCCTCAGAAGAAGATGATGAAACTGCAGAGATTCTCAATAAGTACAAAGCTTTCAAGAAGAAGTTGAGGAAGGGTGAAAAGACTTCATTAGATGATGTGGTCTTAAACAGTAAAGCTGCAAAGCAAGTTGAAGAAGATTCTTAGAGTGAAGGTTATGATACTCCCTATGTAGAGTCAGATGCTGATGACTCATTTGAAGAGATAGACAGTGATGGGGAGATCAGGCAGAAGAAAGATCATTACAGGTGGTTGAAGTCAAGTGATGATGTCCCCAAATTTGAGTTGGGGATGAAATTCTGTGGGAAAAAAGAATTCAAAGAGGCAATCATCAGGTATTGCTTGCATGAAAGAAAAGTTGTCAGATTCATCAAGGATGATCCTAAAAGAGTTAGGGCTATATGTGATTGGCAACACTGCCCTTGGGTCTGTTTGTGCTCCAGAAACTCCAGAACAACCAGCTGGCAAATAGCAACACTCAGATATGAACATACTTATCCCCCTAGGAGAGATAACAAGCATGTGACTGCCAGGAGGATTGCTGCCAAGTATGAAAAGTTTATAATGGCCAACCCTGGGTGGAACTTTGCTCAGATGAAGAGTACTGTGCTAGAAGAGATGTTTGCTGATGTCTCCATCTCCAAGTTGAAAAGAGCAAAGGCCATAGTCATGCAGAAAGCATATGATGCAACCAAGGACCAATATGAATTGCTTTATGACTATCAGCTTGAGCTGTTGAGGAGTAATTCTGGAAGCACAGTGGTGATAAATAGTTTGTCTGATGTTGAACCACCTATGTTCTGGATAATGTTCATTTGTTTTGATGCTTGCAAGAAAGGTTTCATGGCTGGGTGCAGGAGGGTAGTTGGTCTTGATGGTTGTTTTTTCAAAAGTGCAACTAATGGAGAACTGCTACAAGCTGTTGGTAGAGATGCTAACAATTAGATGTATCCCATTGCATGGGCTGTAGTAGATAAAGAGAACAACAATAACTGGGATTGGTTCTGTGACTTGCTATTTATGGACATTCAAGTTGATGATGGCAGAGGTTGGGTCTTTATATCTGACCAGCAAAAGAGAATTCTTAATGTTGTTGAGAAGTGGGCACTAGAAGCACAGCATAGGAATTGTGCAAGGCACATTTATGCAAACTGGAAGAAAGAGTTCTTCAAAAAAGAATGGCAGAAGATGTTCTGGGCTTGTGCTAAGGCTCCATGCCCAATGCTTTTCAATCTAGCTAGAGCCAGGTTGGCAAAAGAGACTGGGCCAGGAAATCAACACTCATCCACAACACTGGAGCAGGGCTTGGTTCAAACTGGGCAGCAACTGTGATTCAGTTGACAACAACTTATGTGAGTCATTCAACAAGTGGATAGTGGAGGCCAGATTCTTTCCTATCATCACCATGTTGGAGGCTATAAGGAGGAAGGTCATGGTCAGGATCCAAGAGCAGAAGAGCAAAGCAGAAAGGTTGAACTGGGTAATTTGTCCCAACATCAAGAAGAAACTAAATGCTTACATCAAGATGTCAGGCTACTGCCATGCCATAAGTAATGGGGCAGACAAATTTGAGGTGAAGCATTGGGATCACAGATTCACAGTTGACCTTTAGGCTAAAACATGCAGTTGCAGGTACTGGCAGCTATCTGGAATGCCCTGTTGCCATGCCATATCAAGTATCTATTTCATTTCAAATTCTTTGGATGCATACATTGCTGACTGCTACTCGGTGGAGAACTTAAGAAAGACCTATATGCACTGCTTGGAGCCAGTTGAAGGCCAAGATAGCTGGCCTACCTCTGATAGACCAAAATTGAGAGCTCCTGGATACATTAAGATGCCATGCAGACCCAAGACACAAACGACTAGAGAACTACATGAGAAACAAAAGCAACCAAGATGTCTAGAGTTGGAACTGTCATTAGATGTGCAAAGTGCAAATATACTGGCCACAATAGAAGCTCTTGTGACAAAAGGAGTGCCACTGCCCCATCTAGTGGTACTGCATCTGGTTCTGCTACTAGAGGCATGAGTGGCACTGCACCATCTGCTCCACCTGGTGCTCATTCTGTTCCTGGTCATGCTAATGCTGCTTCCAATCAAGTGCCTACATCCAGCAAAAGGAAGCTGTCCCAGACCATTGGAAGTCAAGACTCTGTTGGCACCACTACTGCTAATGCTAAGGTACATAGATCAACTATTTCATTATTATCAACCATTTTCAGTCTGTTATCAACCAAATAAAGCTCTGTTCTTTTGTAGGAAAAAAAAGCCTAGGTTTAGTGCACAGCAGGGCAAAGGCAAGGGTTCAAACTGGGCCATCAGGGTCAGCAACCATCAAAATGAATGCACATGGATCAGCACCATCTAGTGTCATTGTTCAAGTCAGCGCAGGATCAGCACCAGGATCAGGAGCTGCATAATGTTCAACTCAGGAACCAGCAAACAAGAAACAAGTTAAGAAGAAACCGACCACACCAGGACCAATGCTACTTCTTCCTCCTTGGGACTCTGCCAAACTGTAAAGTGCTTCCATGCCTACTGAATGTAGGCCAAACAAGTTATTTCCATTTGTGATGTGTCGGTGTCCTGACCCGGGGGCCGGATCCCAAGTAGTAAATACTGCGTGTTTCCTCGTCCCAGATGATGATGCAAGAGACAACACAGTAACGCACGGTTTATCCTGGTTCCGGCCGCGGGGCCGTACGTCCAGCAAAGGGGATGTGCGAGGGCACTGTATTATCTTGCACCCGGAGTGCTTGTAGTAGGGGGTACAAGCGAGGCGAGAGAGGGAGGAAGGCTCCCAAGTCTCTGCTAGAAGAGGGGTTGAACGTGGCGAATAGGGATGCCGGGGCGTAAGTGATGATGGATCACGTCTGGAAGTGTCCCGTCTAAAGGAGGCCCGCCTCCTCCTTTTATAGTCACAAGGAGGGGCGGCGCACATGAGTGGGGGCGTGGAAGTCATCGTTTTCCCCCGAATCGCGGGGTACAGTGGTCGGATACTGTAGAAAGTACACTGTGGGGCATGGCGTTGGGCGTGGCAACTGTCGTGGATATCGTCCTTGGTCTTGTGGAGATTGTGCCGGCGTCCTGCCAGTCCTTGCGGGCGGCGTGGTCGTCGCTGTTGGAGGTACAGTCTTCCGTATGTGGCGCGGTGGCGTTCGGTGGGCCCCGCAGGTCAAAGTCTTGCGTGCACCAGCGGGGGTGGGGCACGCGGCGGTCCTGAACCCCCTGGACGGAGTGCAGGCGTGCGCACCAGGAAGTCTGGGAGACACGTGGAGGTCCCGGACCCCTCGAAGGGGGTCCGAGACTCCGGCTGCGGGTGATGGGCATCCCTCTTCGAGGGGCCCGTGGCGACACCGAACCCTCTCCCGAGCAGGAGGTGGGCCCGGCGCCATGCGTATGATGAGGTAGAGTCCGGACGGCCGGAGTTGGCAGAATAGTGACGGGAACAGTGCTGAGCCTATCTTGTCCCGCGTCGCAGGTTCCACAGTGCCGCCACAGTGTCTGGGATGGCGGAACAGTGACCGGAGGTGATGGATGGGATTCCGGTCACTGCTACTGTGGGGATGGCGGACTGACGCCGCCTGTCCTGAGCACTATGGAAGAAGCGATGGGCATTCAATGCCCTCGTACGGCGAGCGGTTGGGCGGCGGGGCCGTTCGTCCCTTGTGCCGAGGGGTAGCCTCGAGCGAGGCGGAGATGAGCTTCCCGCTCGAGGGAAGATCCACTACCCTTGAGTGAGGCGGAGATGCGTTGCGCGATCGAGGGTCCCGAGGGGGAGCCCTCGAGCGAGACGAAGATGGGTGACCCGCTCGAGGGTAGATCCGCTACCCTCGAGCGAGGCGGAGATTGTCCGGCTGGCCTGAGAGGGGTGCGAATGGTCCACATGCTGGGCTTCTTTGAGTCCTTTCCTTTTTTCCAGATTTGGAAGGAGGCCGTGGGCCTTCGTGGGCTCAGTTGCCTTAACATGTGTTTGCGTTTTGAAGCGGTCTGAGTACCCCAATTAGGGTGTCCCTAATTGTGGTACCCGACAGTAGCCCCCGAGGCTTTGGTCGAGTCAAGGGATTCGGCCAAAGAGTAATTCGGTGATTTCTCCCTTGGCGTGATTGGTTAAAGTCGTACACCTGCTGGGCGCGCCTGAGCGCGGGCCCGGCGGATGTAACAACTCGTCGGTCGGAGTAGTGCGCCTGCGAGGAGGGTACTTCGAGGCGCGTGCCTCTTCGTTTGTTTGTTTCAAGGACAAGACGTGTCCGCGCACTGAGATGGGCCAGGGCGACGATGTCGCTCGCTGCTTGGCAGCTGGCGCTTTTGTTGCACTGTCCCGCACTTAGGGCCTTGGCCCTGCCTTCCCTGGTTGCCTTGCGACGCGCCGTTCGAGGGCGGTCGGCCTGAGCCGATGCTATGCCGCCTAGCGTCCAGGGGCTCTGCTTCTCTTTATTTTGTTCAGTCGCGTCTCGGCGCGGTGACCGAGGGCGTCCTTTGCTCGTGGAGTGCCGCGCCGTCATGGGCGATTCAAGCCCCCGCCTTTCGACAGGCTTGAAGCTTGGTGCCCGGCGCAGCTATAAATAGGGGTCATGGGGTTCCCTTTCCTCTCCAACCTCCCAGCTCTTTCTTCCAGCATCGCCTAAATCTTGTAATGTTTTCCTTTGCCTTTCGCGACCGGCCCCCAGATGGGGTGGCCTGGCTTTTTTAGGCTTTGGCGCTAGAAGAATGCTTGCGTGCGGTGCGGGAAGACCGGAGTGGGCGTGCGCACCATCCCTCAGCTTAAGTGGGATCAGCAGAAGAGAATTGGGACCGTGGGGTCCTGCTCCTGCGATGTCCCCTAGCCTGAAGGGGGATGGAGACGCCTGACCGTGGCGCCGGCGCCAGGTCTGGTGGCTGTTCTTCGCATCGTCCCCCCCGGCAACAAGGTTGCTCTCGGGGAGACGGTGCGGAGGGTGTTGTCCGCCAGCTCGACCCCCCGCGTTGTCTTTGGTGGAGGAGATGCTAGAAGAAAGCTTGCGAGGAATGCATCCCGCTGGACCCGTGCGGCCTGGGGGGCTGTTCCTCGCATCCCTAGCAGCCTGGCCGTCGTGTCAGCCAGGGGCTCGATGCCTTTCTTCGTCGCTCGCTCCTCCCCAAGACAGGGAAAATTGCCACGTAGGTGGCAACGTGTTTGTACGGGAACCCTTTGTAATCTTTATTGAGCAATAAAGTCCCTCTTTCCTTTGTACAGGAAGTATGATCGAGGGTATAGGGGCATACAGAGGGTTACAGGCCTCGAATATGTGTGAAGTCTCTTTCGCGGGGGCGCGTCAGCTCACCCGCGGGTGTAGCCCCCGAGGCCTTGGAGGAGAGTTTGTGCTCGTCCAAGGGCTATAAACATTGTCCCACTGGGTTGCCTCACCGGGATGGTCGTCCAGCGTCTTTTTCAGCCGGCAACGGCACTCTTTCAGCCGCCCTCGGCATTCTCCGTGCTGGTACAACGACCCGGCGTTCAGCTTAACCGTCAGGAGAGCGCACGTAAATAGCGGAGGATTTGGTTACACATGTGGAGCTTCGTAGTTGTCGGTCGTCGACTTATTTGAGGGTGCGATCGGAACCGTGGTGTGCGAGGAGCCCCCGAGCCCAGGCCCGTGTGAAGGCGTTCAGGGGAAGCCTCGACTTTGACTACGACCCTCGTCGCCCTTCCGCAGGGAGGAGGGGTGAAACGCACCATGCTACCCATGCCCGGGCCGCGAGCAATGGCTGCTTCGGTGAGCTATTAGCGGGTAGTTCAAGCGGACGTCCGTGCCCCGTTCAATAGGGGTCAGCTCATGGTCCATGGACACGTCTCATAGAGCGCTCGCGAGGGTTCGCTAGGCGGGGCTCGGACCCATTCGATAGGATCCGAGGGCTCGATGCTCTCCCTCGATGGGATCCCCCTTCTAGGCACCCTCGACTGGCCTTGAACACTGCGTAGGATGTCTCGAACTCCGTGTTCGAGGGTGGCTTGTATGGCACATCCTTGCAGTCCCTGACTCTAGTGATCTGGGGCGCCTGTCGAACCCTCGAAGGGCCAGGCTTCGAACCCCTGATCAGTAAGGCCTCGAAATGCGATTCCTTCGAGGGTAAAGGGTCCCCCGAAGGAATATTCCGTCTTGATTCGAAAACGACGCAGAGTCGCGAGTCACGTGCGCGGGTCTTTCGCTGGTGGTGGGCGACGTGGCCCGATTCGTGCGGTGCGGTGCGCGCCTTTTCAGGCGCAGCCTCGGGCAGACGAAGCGGCGTGGGCGGCGGCCGACGGATGGGATAGTGCAACAGTCGCGCCGCGCCCGCCAGTTACCGTGCCGCAGTTATTGCTGCGTGCGTGCGTGGGAGACTCCGCAGTCGTGGGGCCCAGCCGTCAGCGACAGCGAAATCTATCGCATTCAATGCGGTAGATTCGGGCTGCGGCCGCGGATGCGTCCATCGTGGTGAATAAAAACGAAGAGGAGAGGGTTGTTTGGGCTCACCTGGCCATCTGCCTTCATCCTACTTCGCCTTCTCCGCCTCCCCTGCATCCTGAGCCCGCAGCCAAGAGCGGAAGGAGGAAGAGGAAGGAGAGAGAGAGAAAGAGCACCTTAGCCATTTCGGAGCCTCCACTCCCGTATCCCCCCTCGACTCGCAGAGATGTTCGTGGGCGAAGTCCTCCGCCACTGTGGCGGTTCTGGAGCAGTTGGTCGCCGACCGGCTGCTGCCGCGGATCTCCGACACGGGGGCGCCGGCGTGGATTGCCCCACGGCCAGAGGAGACCGAGCCGAAGCCCCCGTAGGGCTATGTCGTGAGCTTCGTGCGTCTTCACGAGCGAGGCTTCAGCGTCCCCGTCAGCAGGTTTATGCGGGCGTTGTGCGATTACTATGGAGCGGAGCTGCACAATTTCAGCCCCAACTCCATCTCGCAGGCTTCGGTCTTCGTTGCCATCTGCGAGGGGTACCTTGGGATAGGGGTACACTGGGATCTCTGGATCCACCTGTTCCATGGCGAACTCTTCGTCGAGAGCGCGCGTGGCCAACCGAGGCGATTCTCGCGGGCTGGTGGCCTGACGTTCCACGTGCCTCACTCCCGGAAGAACCTCTACATCGCGAGCAGGATGACGACGAACAACGCCGGGTGGAGCCGAGGGTGGTTCTTCCTTCGGAACTACCGTGGCGCGCTCCCGGCGTTCACCAACAGAGTTCTCCGGGAGCAACCACCAAAGTGGGACTGGGGGGGTGTCGCCCCCAGCGCAACAGGATAAGCTCGAAGTCCTCACCAACGCGCTGGCGCACCTGACAAAGAAGGGGTTGACGACAGCGGCCGTCATCGCAAACTTCCACCAGCAGAGGGTGATCCCCCTCGTGGAAAGGGCCCTGCCGATCTTCCAGCTCGCCCCCGGGAGCCAGGTGGAGGGCTCGAGGACATCGTTCAAGCTGCTCTCCCACACCACCGCCGCCCGGAGGGCAAAGTAAGCGGTGGTGGAGTTCCCTCAAAATCCCGAGAATCTTTGGAGGATCAAGATGCGCCCCGAGACGGGGTACATTTCTCTGGTAAGTTTTGACTTCGAATCTGGTGTGTGTTGTGTAGCCCCCTTTTCCTGACTCCATCTCGGGCGTGCTTTGCAGGGGTTGAGGTGCGGCACCTCGAAGCCCCCAGTCCCGGAACAACGCCAGATCAACCGCCTCCACGCGGAGAAGATGAAAAGGCGGAAGGACCGGGCGGAGGCAAAGGCCGAGAGGAAGAGGAAGAGGAAGGCGAAGCACGACAAAGCGTGCAAGCTTGCTCGCGCGGAGGGGAAACCCCGGCCCGCCACGCCCGAGTCCTCAGAGGAGGACGATGAGGTGGCCTCGGACGCCGAGGACCACGCTCCGAGGGGCGACGGGGAAGCTGCGGGCGCGAGCCCCCCGCCCACCTATGAGTGGGATGCCGACGAGGGGGCGCCGGCAGTTGCAGAAGAGACAAGGGCCGTGGCAGAGTCACCGGCGCACCCATCCCTCGAGGGGGCAGAGCGGGTGTCGTCGCCTCCGGTAGCCGGTGAGGAGACGCCCGCGCCCCAGGTGCTGATCCGTGGCGACGAGGCTGCGGCGGGCGCGGGGTCGTCCATGCTAGCAGCCTCGAGTCACCAGGCCGACATGAGGGGGGCGCCCTCGGGGCAGTCCTCGAGGGGCGGCACGGTGCCTCGGGCCCGAAGAAGCGCCCCGAGGAAGCGGAGCATGAGTGCTCGATCCGGGTAAGTAAACTTTGGTTTCGTTTCTGTTGCGTGTTTGGTCGATTTCTCGATCCTGTTGTCCTCAACTTGTGTTCCTCGATTTTCAGCCCCGGGGCCGTCGCCAAGGATGCGGTGCAGCTTGCCCCGGCTAAGGCCCTCAAGACCGGGGCACGCAGCACGCCGCACACGGCACCGCTGTAACACCCCGGGTGTTTGCACAGTAATTAAATAAGTGTCCGCACAGTAATGGTGTAGGTTTGCTTTGCATCATGTGCTTGAAATGCTTAAAAAGGATCTTTTTGTAATTATGAAAGGGTATATGTGTAATTATGATTTTATGCAAGGTCCTTTCTGCAGTTGTGTTGAATAGGTTGTGTAATTATAGTTTTAGTGGAGGGTGTTTGTGCAAAATTTCAGTGCATTTAATGCATGGTAGTCAATTTTGCTTAAAGGTCTACATTTGAAGTGAAATTGCTTTGAAAAAGACAAAATTCCTGGAATTCAAAAATCCTTCAACGATTTTAATTTTAACTCTTGAATCTTTGGTCAAATAAATTTTTGCACAACATAAAAGTTGTAGATCTTGAAAAGTTGAACAACTTTCATGTTGGGCACTTTTCCATTTGAGCTTTGGTTTAAAAGTTATTGCTTGTTTACAGAAAGGTCCCTGGAACTTTTGGAAATTGCAAAATCGCCCTTATGACCATCTCCCCCTCTCTGCTCTGCTTCTCGCCGCCGGCCACCGACAGCGCCGCCCGCCGACGCCTTCCCGGCTTTCCCGGCCATCAATTCGCCGTGCGCTGGCTCCCACGCATCGCCGGCGAGCTCCTCCCCCTCCTGTTGCCTCGCGCTGGAGCCCCCACCCCTCGCCACGCGCCCCCGCCGAGCCCAGAACCTCCCCGGCGGCCGCCACCGCGAAGCCGCCGTGGAGAGCCCAAACCCGAGGCCCAGCTCTCGATCTTTCGCGCGCCTGAGCACTACAAGAAGCCCCGCGCTCTATTCCCCTCCTCTTTTAGCCAGTTCCCTAACCCCACGCCCCAGAACGCCGCCGCCGCTCACCCCGAACGCCGGCGAGCTTCACCCCGCCGCGGAGCCGCCACCCCAGACCCGCTCTACCCCTACAGCCCCCACCTTTAGCACCGCCTCGACCTCGCGCAGCTCCCAGGCCACTTCCCCTCGCCTGAACCTCACCGGAGCACCCTCGCCGTCGCTTGCCTCCGCCGCCGACCCGCCCTGCTCCGCCGAGCCGCCGCTTCCGAGCCCCTCCGCGCAACCCTAGGCCACCCAGAGGTGCGCCTTGCACCCGTGAAGCTCACGCACCCCTCCCCTCTCGCCGCCGGTGAGCCCCTCGCCGGGAAACGGCCGGTCAACCGCCGCCTCCCCTCTCTGACCCGGCCCAGGGACCTCGGGTTGAAAGGAAAGAAAACCCAGGGGGTTATTTGCATAGGCCTAGACTCAGATGAATAGTGCCAGTAGGGGCTGCTTTGTAATATTTTCAGTGAACTTTGAAATTCTAGATCAATTCATAGAAAATTCGTAAAATAGCAAATCTTGATGTTTTGGAATCCTTTTGAAGAGCTCTATGCAGTAGAACCATAATATGTTAGGCTTTAGTTGCAAGTTTTGCTGTATAAATGGTTTTGTGTCACTAGATAAAGAAATACTAGATGTTTAATCTTTTTCTTATCTGGTGCTTGAAAGCTGATATTGCTATGAAATTTTGGTGGTAGTTTACTTATGTAACACTAGCTTTTCTATAAAAATTTCATGGTCAGTTCTCTTGTGTAGCTATTTAATTGTTTTAATCTTTGTTTAGTACACTTTATTTATGGTAAATAGTTTCTGTTTGTAATAAATCATGATTTTATTTTGACATGTTCTTTTTGAGTAGTTTAGTTTGTCCAGGAAGTTTAAGCTTCAGTTAATGGCTAGATCAGTAGTTAAAATTGATTTTTGTTAAACTGATGTCTGTTTTGTTTATTTTCTCAGAATAAATTCTATGTAGATAAAATCATGAAAAATTCACAGTAGCTAGATCATCCCTGTGTAGATCTCATGTTAAATTTTTAGCTTCTGATCTTCTTTAGTTTGACCTGTGTAATTCTTGCTTGTTCTAGATGTTATCGTAGTAAATGATTTTTTGTGTTTAAATGGTTAAATGTCTTGGCATGATTTTTACAGGGTAGATTACTTTGTTCACGTTCTGTTTAGGGTAATTTTGGTAGATTTTAGTACTATTTGTACTCTGATTTGTTAATTTATTTACAAACCATGACTTACTTGTATAGGAAAATCACCACCACTCATTTTGTGAAGTTAGTTAACTTCTTTTGTGCTGTTGATCATAATGCCTTGTGTAGTTAAATTTGTTATTTAACTACTCTATAAACGATTACCCATGTTTGTTTTTAATGTTGTTCTTGCATTGCATATAGACACGACTGCCTTATCGGACGGGACGTACGAACTGATCCCGGAATCTGACGGAGGTGATCTCGAAACTCAAGTGAACACTGCGGAACTAACTGAAGCCCCGAACCAAAGTTCGGAAGAGCCTAGCGTTGAAATAGTTAGCAATTACCGAGAAGGCAAGCCCCGGACATAACCTATATTTCAAATTATTATCATTTACTGTTGTTACTTACTTGTGCATTTACAGTTCTTAGGATTTGAATTGAAAACCCTAGATGCATGATCCTAGGAACCTATGTACTGAACACTAGACCTGAGTTCGACTATCTGCTAAGCTTATAGGAACGGTAAAAGTCGAGTGATTGCCTGTCACTCGCGAGCTTTATAGGAATTGCTTGTTTACTTTCTGTTATCAATATAAGGACGACGGACGGGGTTGTGTTCGATATTATGTCCTATGTGAGACCCCGTCTGTGTTGATGAACTTGCTAAGGTCGCGGTGTGTGGTAGTGCTGGTTAAGTTTTTGAAAGTACTAGTCACATGCCGTAAATATGGTACGCGGCAAGCCTAGTAGCCGATTGGACCGGGGAGTGGATATACCTCCCACTCTCTCAGTAGGGATAGGTTTTATTATATGTTGCGCAACACTACGACTTCTAGGGACAAGGTTCGGCCTTGGAGCCCTGTAGTCGGGGAGAGTGGCACTATCCACAAGCCGGAAAGAAAGGTTAACGGTTGTTTGGGAATGACCCGACGGTATTCCAGACGTGTGTGCTAGGTTACCCTTGCAAGGTTGAATTTCGATTCAGAATCGTCCGCCTCTCACGATGAAATGAGACTGCTTGATCTCTTTGCCACACAGAGTAATAAGAGCAACAATATTCTTATTAATCTTGATGCTTGCTTAGAAGTTCCACCATGTTTGGTTAGTAGATGCTTACATAGAATGGTTAATCAACTAGAATCTTGAAGCTAAAACTTGAAAGTAAGGACCTACTCTTTATTGCTTTTCAGCAAAGGAAAACCAGAGCCTTACAAATGCCTTGCATAGTCTAGCTAAGCTGGGCTACTTATACCCGTTGTCGGTTAAGTCTTGCTGAGTATTAGAATACTCAGCCTTGCTGTTGAAATCCTTTTTCAGGTATGAGTTTTGAGGATCAGATCGCTAGCTTGACCTATCCTTGCGCTTTGCCTCCTGGCTGGTCCGTAGAATGGGATACGTCTTCGGCCGGCAATGACTATGACGAGTGATACCCGGCTTGGGCTAGCTTGGTATACTTTTGGCGACGTGTTGTAGAAATCGTGTTTCATCTTCCGCTGTTTAGACTCTGAACTTATAATTATGTTTTGTAGAACTGTTTTACTTAAGTTGGTTTTGTAATAATGGTTTGAACTATTTTGTAATCACTACTGAACTTGCCTGTGTTGTAAAATTTGTGGTTGTAATATCTCTGGACTCGCCTTCGTGCGAGGTATGCTTGTTCGATCCGAGAATCGGTGGTTGTATCGGGACGTTACCCGACAGACCAAAAATTGTTCCGTTTGAAGTGCGTTTAAGCTAATGTTGCCTTTATGGTGATGGTTTACGCACTTGAGCCGGGATAATTTAGGCGGTTCTGCCACAACCGCAGCCCCTGCCTGCCGTGGACCTCGTGGCGGAGGCGGCGAAGCTGCGGGCGGCCGTGGCCTGAGGGGCCCAGGCGGCCCAGCAAGCCCGAGTATAGGAGGAGGGTGGAGACGCCGGCCAGAGCGGTGCTGAAGCAGCCTCTCAGGCTGACGACGCCGAGGAGACCGGCCGGGGCGGCGCGGACGGCGCCGCCCGGGCAGTCATTGAAGTTGAGGCCGGCCAGGGCAACGCGACTAGCGCCGCCCGGTCGGATATAGGAGGAGAAACTGGTAGAGGGGCGCAGGAGCGCCCCTGCCGACCATGTGGAAGAGGAGGCCCTCGTCCTCGAGCCCCTGAGGGCTGAGGTCGAGGGTGTCGCAGAGGAGACGGCGCTGGAGGTGCCGGGGGCGGAAGGAGCCCCCGTCTCGGAGCCCACCGAGGCCCGGGACGAGGGTATCGTCGCGGTGGTGCCCGCGCCAGCGGCGCAAGGGTGCGTGGCGGCGGTGGTGGAGCTGCCGAACAGCAGCGAGGAGTACGGGGACTCGATGGACATCGACCCCCGCTGCTGCGGCAAGCGCCGCTGCGCATATCGCCGAGTTCGCGTCGGCCAGCGCGGACGTGCTCGAGGTGGGGACGTCCGAGGGGCGTCATCTCGGGGCGATCGTCCCGTCCGGGATCCCCTCGGAGTTCCTCCGCAAGGAGCAAGAGGAGGAGGAGGCCTGGAACACGCAGCTTGGCGTCGGCCGCGAGATCCTACAAGCTCTCGACCGCGCGTTCCAGCTCCATCAGGGGGTGGATTACCAGGTCAGCCAGGTAAATACTTTCCCCTGAAAATTGCTCGAATTCGATTCGTCCTTAACATGTTTTTTACCCATGTCTTCCCACCTGCAACGGCTGAGGGACATCTCGCGCGAAAAGAGCGCCGAGATGACCCAGATGTACTCCCAGATGAGCCAGCTCGGACAGCTCAACGCCGAGCTGGTGCTCAAGAACATCGACGCCAACACGAAAATGGCGGATCTGGGAGTGCGTCATCAGGCGCTGGAGGAGGAACTGGCGCGGGTTACCGATGAGCGGGACGTCCAGAAGGCGGCAGCGGAGCAGAAGGCTCGGGAAGCCGAGGCGCAAGCTGCCGAGCTGCAACGCCTCCGGACGGCGCTCGAGGAGAAGGCTCGGGAAGCCGAGACGCAGAGCGCCGAGCTACAGCGCCTCGGGACATCGGTCGAGCAGCAAAAGACCGAGCTCCTCCACAAGGAGGTGGCCATAGCTGCGCTCACCGGGACCCTCTGGGAAATGGGCGAGGCCCTCGAGGGGAAGGAGGTGGCCCTCCAGAACGTGGGGGCCGCCCTTAGGGAGAAGGAGGCCTCCTTGTCCTCGCTCGAAGAGGCCGCCCGAGCCTAGAGGGAGGAGGCACAGAGGAACATCACAGGTGAGTACCTTCGAGTTTTCGTCGATTTGTTCCCTTTCATAGCTTACGTTGATTTCCTTTGCCCAGAGCTGAGGCAGAAGGTGGCGGACGAGTCCGCGACAAAGGAAGCAGTCCACACCACACTCACGGCGGCTCAAATGGAGTTTGCTGAGCTGGAGCAAACCGCCGTGAGCGTGTGTCAAGAGCTCGAGGGGGAGAGTGCTATCTCGGGCAGTTCGGTGATCAGCCGCCTGCGCGCGCTGGGCGGTCGGATTGCCGAACACGCCAAGAGCACCTTCCGTCTTGGTGTCCTGCGGGGCCTTGCCGTGGCCTCGACACACTACCTCATGGATCTCCAGAGGGTGTCGTCGGGGTACGTCATTCCTGATGACGCTGATGCGGACGCCGCGTCGGCCATCATGGACGAAGCCGACTCAGCCGCGGAGGAGTTCGCCACGATCCTCGCCGAGAAGCTTGAAGCCGACATCCCTCCCATTGCTGAATTCGACGCCCCTGAAGACCCGCAAGGGGGGATGGTAGCCTGTAGGAAATCTGGGCCTCGAAGCCCATGTAATAGATTAGTGAATATATCATAGTCGCGCTTTGTAATCGCATCCTATGAATATAAGAGATTTATTTTCGTTAATTCGACTGTGTGGCCCATCGAGGCCTTGTGCGTTCGAGCCTATGTTTCTTTACTTTATTTCCGTGTTCTCGTATGCGACTTAGATAAACGTCTGCGAGGAATTTCGCGTTCATAAGCAACGTAGGCGTAGGGTGGTGAGGGGGGTGCCGTATCCCGGAGGCGTAGGCGGCCCCACGACTCGGCCGGCCCCGTACCGTAGTTGCTTACGCCTCGCGTCCGTTTTTTCCAAGGATATGAGAAGCTTAGGGTCGAGACGAAAGTATTTCGAAAAAACATTGGCGACTTTTTGGGGAAGTTCGGGGGTTCCCCCCGTAGTAGCCCCCGAGGGAGGCTCGGCTTTGCCGAGGGTAAAGCCGAGCGTACCTCAGTGTTAGCGCGCATCCGAGCCTTCGAGGGTCCGGAAGGTTCCCAAAAATAAACAAGTAATGTGTACTTCTTTATTATTTCGGGAAAATTAAACTGCGAGTACAAATGATGTACAAATAGCTTGGAAAGCTAAGGATAGAAGCGACGTAGCTGTTGTATGTTCCAAGCGTTGGTGAGGACTTTGCCGTTTTCGTTCGCCAGCTTGTACGTGCCGGGTTTGAGCACCTCGGCGATTATGTACAGTCCTTCCCATGGAGGTGAGAGCTTGTGGCGGCCCCTGTTGTCCTGTCGAAGCCTCAGCACCAAGTCCCATTCGTTGAGGTCTCGGCGCCGGACCCTCTGCGCTTGATACCTTCGTAAGGACTGCTGGTAGCGCACGGAGTGGAGGAGCGCCACGTCTCGAGCCTCGTCCACTTGGTCCAGCGAGTCTTCGCGAGCTCGCTGGTTTTGTTGCTCTTGGTATGCCTTGAGCCTTGGCGATCCGTACTCCAAGTCAGTGGGGAGTATGGCCTCGGCGCCATAGACGAGGAAGAACGGGGTAAAGCCCGTGGCTCTGCTTGGTGTCGTCCTCAGGCTCCAAATGACCGAGGGGTAGCTCCGTGAGCCACCTCCGGCCAAATTTGTTCAGCTTGTTGAAGATCCTTGGCTTCAGTCCTTGGAGGATCATGCCATTGGCACGCTCCACTTGCCCGTTCGTCTGTGGGTGCGCCACAGCCGACCAGTCCACACGTATGTGGAAACTGTCGCAGAACGCAAAGAACTTCTTGCCTGTGAACTGGGTGCCGTTGTCGGTGATGATCGAGTTTCGGGACCCCGAACCTGAAGACGATGTCGGTGAAGAATAGAACTGCTTGCTCGGATTTGATCTTGCCGATGGGTCAAGCCTCGATCCACTTGGAGAATTTGTCAACCGCTACTAGCAAGTGGGTGAAGCCCCTGGGCACCTTCTGCAGCGGACCGACGAGGTCCAGTCCCCACACGGCAAACGACCACGTGATGGGGATGGTCTGCAGAGCATGGGCCGGGAGGTGTATCTTTCGAGCGTAGAACTGGCAACCCTCGCAGGTGTGCACGATGTCAGTGGCGTCGGCGACCGCGGTGGGCCAATAGAAACCTTGCCGAAACGCGTTACCCACGAGGGTGCGCGGCGCAGCGTGATGGCCGCAGATGCCGGCGTGGATGTCGCGGATCAGCTCCTTACCCTCGGGGGCGGGGGATGCATCGCTGCATGACGCCCGAGGGACTGCGCTTGTATAGCACGTCGTCGATTAGAACGAAGGACTTGGCCCTCCTGGCGAGGCGCCGCGCCTGAGCACGGTTCGAGGGTAGGATCCCTCGAATCATCCAGTCGAGATACTGGACGCGCCAATCATGCGAAGTGGGGGCCTCGTCGACTTCCATTGCTTCGGCCTCGTCCGCGGAGGTGGTCCCGAAGTCAATGTCCATGGCCTCGGCCTCGTCCGCCGGGGGGTTCTCGTTGGAGGGCCCGGCGGACGAGGGGCTCGTCTCCGTCGGATCCGTGAATTCAACAGAGGGCTTGGTGATGTCACGGACGAAGATATTCGGAGGGACGGTGTGGTCCGCCCCGAAGCGATCTTGGCCAGTTCGTCGGCGTCCTCGTTGTACTTGCGTGTGACATGATTGAGCTCTAGGCCGTCGAATTTGTCTTCGAGGCGGCGCACTGCATTGCAGTACGCCTCCATCTTCGGGTCTTGACAGCTAGACTCCTTCATTACTTGGTCGACGAACGAGTTGAGAGTCACCGCGCGCGTCGAGGCGTTTGACGCCGAGCTCGATGGCGATGCGGAGGCCACTGAGGAGGGCCTCGTACTCTGCATGTTGTTCGACGCAGGGAAATGCAAGCGTATCACGTACCGCATGTGTTTTCCTCCGAGGGGTGAGATGAAGAGGAGGCCGGCACCGGCGCCGGTTTTCATCACCAACCCGTCGAAGTACATAGTCCAGCATTTCGTCTCTGGATTTGTGGCGAAGGTAGCTGAATGTCCGTCCATTCAGCCACGAAGTCGGCCAAGATTTGTGACTTGATAGCCTTGCGGGGGGCGTAGGTGAGAGTTTCTCCCATCAAGCTCCACGGACCATTTGGCAATCCTACCCTCGGCTTCCCGGTTGCGGACTATCTCTCCCAAAGGGAAAGACGAGACCACGGTGACGGGATGGGCCTCGAAGTAGTGGTGCAGCTTGCGCCGAGCCAAAAACCACTGCGTAGAGCAGCTTCTGAATCTGCGGATAGCGTGTCTTAGTTTCAGACAACACCTCGCTGATGTTGTACACCGGCCGTTGGACGGGCAGAGCATGGCCCTCCTCTTGACTTTCGACCACGATCACCGCGCTGACCACTTGGGTCGTGGCAGCTACGTACAGATAGAGGGGCTCGCCGTCCGTGGGTGGCGTGAGAATGGGGGCGCAAGTGAGCGACACTTTCAGCCTTTCGAGGGCTTCTTGGGCTTCGGGGGGTCCATGTGAAGCGTTCGGTTTTCCTCAAGAGTCGATACAAGGGGTAAGCCTTTCTCGCTGAGACGCGAGATGAACCGGCTAAGGGATGCTAGGCATCCCATGACCCTTTGTACCCCCTTTAGGTCTCGGACCGGTCCCATCTGAGTGATGGCCGAGACTTTTTTAGGGTGGGCTCGATGCCCCGCTGGGAGACAATGAAACCCAAGAGCTTGCCTCGAGGCACCCCGAACACGCACTTTCTCGGGGTTGAGTGTTACCCCCTTGGCCCGTAGGTAATCAAATGTGATCCGGAGATCGGTAACCAGGTCATCCGCCTTCCTGGATTTTACAATGATATCGTCGACATATGCCTCTACGCTGCACCCGAGATGGTCTCCGAAAACGTGGAGCATACACCGCTGGTATGTGGCTCCGGCGTTTCTGAGGCCAAAGGGCATCGTAACGTAGCAGTACATGCCGAAAGGTGTGATAAAAGAAGTCGCGAGCTGGTCGGACTCTTTCATCTTGATTTGGTGGTAACCGGAGTAAGCATCAAGAAAGGATAGAAGTTCGCATCCCGCAGTAGAATCTACAATCTGATCAATTCGTGGCAAAGGAAAGGGAACCTTCGGACATGTCTTATTTAAACTAGTGTAATCTACAAACATCCTCCAGTTTCCACTCTTTTTCTTTTATAAACTGGATTAGCTAGCCATCGGGATGGAATACCTCCTTAATGAATCCGGCCACCAGAAGTTTCTGCAACTCCTCGCCGATCGCCCGGCGCTTGAGCTCGTCGAAGCGTCGCAGGCGCTGCTTCACCGGCTTGGAGTTGGGTCGGACATCAAGAGAGTGCTCGGCGACCTCCCTCGGTATGCAGGCATATCCGAGGGGCTCCACGCGAAGATGTCAGCGTTGGCGCGGAGAGAAAATCGACGAGCACCACTTCCTATTTGCCATCAAGGGTGGCGCTGATCTGCAACGCCTTGTCGTCGGGGTGGCTCGGGTCAAGGGGCACCTTCTTGATACCTCGGCGGGTTCAAAGCTCCCAGCGTGTCGGTGCGTGGAGTCCAAGGCCTCGCTTGCCATTTTGTCGAGGGTGGCTGCGAGGGCCTCGTCCTCCGCTTGAGCCTCCGCGCGCTCAACGCACTCGACGTCGCACTCGTAGGCGTGCTCGAACGAAGAGCCGATGGTGATGACGCCCTTTGGACACGACATCTTGAGCTTGAGGTAGGGTAGTTGGGGACGGCCATGAACTTGGTGTAGCAAGGACGGCCAAGGATGGCATGATAGGATCCTCGAAACCCCACCACCTCAAAAGTGAGTACCTTCTTGCGGAAGTTGGCTGCCGTACCGAAGCATACAGGCAGATCGATCTGGCCGAGGGGTTTGGACGTGCTTCCCCGGCGCAAGCCATGGAATGGCGACTTGCTGGGGCGAAGCTTGTCCAGTCTGATCCCCTTGAGCTCCAAGGTGTGGGCGTACATGATGTTGAGGCTGCTGCCTCCGTCCATGAGCACCTTGGAGAAGCGGGTGTTGCCGATGATGGGATCGACAACGAGCGGATAAAGTCCCGGATGCGGGATGTAGTCGGGGGTGGTCCTCGCGGCCAAAGGAAATGGGTTCCTCCGACCAGTCGAGGTAGGATGGCGTGGCTTTGGTGACGGAGAGAAAATTCCGGCGCTCGCGCTTGCGCTGCCGAGAAGTCATGTTCGTCATTGCCTCCAAAGATGAAGAAGGCGTTCTCCACTGGGGGGAACTCGTCATCTCCACCTCGCGCTTGAGCATGTCGCACTGCTCGAGGGTATGATTGGCGGACCCTTGTGGTAAGGGCACGGCTTCTT